>NC_089745.1:7018417-7123417 GCF_040412425.1 Macrobrachium rosenbergii | reverse complement strand
AAACAGCAAGCAAGCAAGCAGTAAGAAAGCAGTATAGCCAGTAACCAGTAAAGCTACGCCTTAACGAACACTCATCAGGAACCGATTCCGTTCTTTCAGCTCGACAGAAAAGAATCGGGGGTTGATTAGTTTCGATGTAAATACTAATTTCATCACTTGCCGCTTCCCAACTCGCAGAATAAAAAAAAGATTCCCAGGTTCAAAGCGGGAGTTCGAGGAAAATTAATTTCCCTCCCGCGAAATATTTGCTCTCGCTAACACAAATATGTTTGTTTACAACGCCAGGCCTCGCCTTCTGGACTACCCGCGCCTTGCTGTTCTCCGGGATTGAGTAGTCGATGTTTCCTTATTCCAGTGCCAAGTTCATCTGCGAAGTTCGCGGAAAATATGATACTTGTGGGGTACGCGAAGTCATGGCTTGGACCGAGTGCAGACGCCACCCTACTTACGAACGTTCAACTTACAAATATTCAGAGATACAAGCAAACGGGATCGCAAATTAAAATTGTTTACAGGGCGCTCCCCTCTGCCACACGGAAGTTCGGCTTTTGTTTTGCGCACTCTTGAAAAAAAAAAAAAGAGGAAGGATCTCTTGATAGCATTAAAAAAAAGAAATAAGAAGAGGGATCCTCTTGATAGCATAAGAAAAAGAAATAAGAGGAAGGATTCTCTTGATAAAATTAAACAAAGAAATAAGAGGAAGGATTCTCTTGATAGAATTAAACAAAGAAATAAGAGGAAGGACTCTTTTGATAGAATAAAAAAAAGAAATAGGACGAGAGATCCCCTTGATAGCGTGAAAAAAGAAATCATAGGAAGGATTCTCTTGATTGCAGAAAAAAAGAAATAAGAGGAGAGATCCTCTTTATAGCATAAAAAAAAAGAAATAAGAAGAAGGATTCTCGTGATAGCATAAAAAAAGAAAGAGGAAGGATCCTCTTGATAGCATAAAAAAAAGGAAGAGGAAGGATCCTCTTGATAGCATAAAAAAACAAATAAGAAGAAGGATTCTCTTGATAGCATAAAAAAAAATAAGAGGAAGGATTATCTTGATTGCATAAAAAAAAAAAGAAATAAGAAGAGAGATCCTCTTGATAGCGTAAAAAAGAAATAAGAGGAAGAATTCTCTTAGCATAAAAAAAACAAGAGGAAAGATCTTCTTGATAGCATAAAAAAAAAAAAGAAATAAGAGGGAGGATCCTCAAGATAGCATGACTCCAGTCACTCAAATCGATCAAGGAGTTGATTTGTGACCCCAACAGAGGTTTTCTCTGCTGAAGACAAATCCGACACGCGAGGGGTCGATCAATGTCGATTTCGGGTGTCGGGAACTTGGCCCTGGTCGATGTTGGTCGTTACTTTTCCATTTTATTTTTATATTTTATATTTTACGTTCTTGTTATCACGTATATTACCCTCGTTATCGGGTAAGCTGAACTCTGTCTTGCGGTACAAGTTGCCTTTCTTATTATTATTATTATTATTATTATTATTATTATTATTATTATTATTATTAAGATTATTATTATTTAAGATTACATGATCACACGAGTCACTAAAACGCAATGATATAAATGTGTGTATGTATATATATATACACATACACACACGAAAGCATATCATTGTGGGTTTCTTCACAGTTGTTATTATTATTATTATTATTATTATTATTATTATTATTATTATTATTATTATTATTATTACCCCAAGTGGCAGCATAATCTTATAATCTCTCTCTCTCTCTCTCTCTCTCTCTCTCTCTCTCTCTCTCTCTCTCTCTCTCCTCAAGAACATTATTCATGTCTCGTTGCCAGTTCTCCATCTTTGCGTTCAAAATATGCCCAGGTTATTATACAAAATTCATGCCTTAATTTCAAGCACCAGTGAGTGCAACGTCCGGATAAGTGAGACGCTTAGTTTGGGTAAATAAATTGGCCGCACTTTAACTCGCCTCCGATATATCCGTGTATCCGGTTGAGCGGATTTTAAGATGGTATAGCCTGGTAAAGATGGCTTTAATGCTTTTCGAAATTTTATGAAATTTGTATATATATATATGGATATATATATATATATATATATATATATATATATATATATATATGTGTGTGTGTGTGTGTGTGTGTGTGTATAAGTGTGTGTGTATGTGTGTAGTAGGTAAGTGAAACTAAACACAGCTCTTATGGACAGAAGTAAGCTAGCTTAAGTAGGTAAATAGGCAATATACAACACACGCACGCACACACACGTGTATATATATATATATATATATATATATATATATATATATATATATATATATATATATATATATATATATATACATATAACATATATATATATATATATATATATATTTATATAACTAATAAACCGTTATCGTATACGGCATCTCAAGAGAAAACAGGACAGCTGTCAGCGGCACATACATCTTTTTAACTGCGAAATTAAGGATGAGCCCTTTTGTGCATAAAACCTCCACAGCACTAGCAACATCTGGAAAAGAATGTGAGCTTCCCGAGTGACCTTTTCTATGTCCACTGTCGCCTACTCTCCATTTCAGGGAGCGCGAGTCATCGTTTTTCTCAAATATCTTTCAAACTAATTATTTGATCGAAATGGCACTTTGACACAGTGTACGAGACACCTCCCGCTAATTTTTGGTAATATAGTGCATTGTCAAATGGGGTTAGGTAAGGCTTTTATTCTTGACTTTTAAAGGCAAAGTCGCATGAGTCAGCAGGACTAAACTACACAACCGAACGTCCTCTGTCCCCCATAGACAAGAAAGTCGGGGTGCAAATAGGGAGGCCAGGAAAGTGAGATGAGGAGGGGAAGGGGGAGGGAGGGACGGGATGGCGATAAAAGACGTTCAAACGCATAGTTTGGCGATGCTTGGCAACACCGTGTAAGTCAAGAGTAAATGACTTAACTAAAACCATTTGACAATGCACTGAATTATCAAAAATTAGCGGGAGGTGTCTTGTACACTGTGTCAAAGCACCATTTCGATCAAATGATCAGTTTGAAAGATATTTGAGAAAAACGATGACTCGCGATCCCTGAAATGGATAGCAATTCTCTCCGAGTGTTGTTATCAGGTTTATACATATATATATATATATATATATATATATATATATATATATATATATATATATATATATATATATATATATATATATATATATATATATATATATATATATATATATATATATATATATATATATATAAAATGTCTTGATGTTAGCTTATAATGTGGTATATTCAAGCATTCGATTACTGATGCGTTTACGCTCGGCGCTTGCTATCCCATAAATAGAATTGTTTATGAGGCCCATGTAAAAGGAATTGTGCTATTTAATTGCATAAAGGCACCCAGTGGATACCGACTGCTATGTGTTTTAATGGCACACTGTAGACAGCCCCCCAGCTGCATTGCTTTCTTGCCTTTTATCAGACCCATTTCACACTTGTACAGCGCTTGCGCATAAAACACACTGCTCTTCCACTATTCCTTCGGCCATCAGTTGGACTTGCTTGGTTAACGCCGTTCTAGACACTTTGACATTTGTAATAAGGAAAAGCATCCCTTTACAGTTCTTATTGATATCCTTTACCGTCTTATGTAGAAAAGTGCGGTGTTATTCCCTCGCTGATCCTGTCAGCATTTTTTAATCTCAGCGTTGTTATATTATAGACCGTAACCTTATTTCATTATTACTATTGCTGTTAGTATTCTTCTTGTAATTGTTATTGAAATGATTATCATCATCATGCTCATTATAGTAATATAATGTTATATAAAAGTAAATATATATGTACCCATTCATAACTGTGGATATGTTTCTCCATTTCAAGACTCATGCTACTCTGATTGTCTGTTAATAATATTATCGTTGTTGATGTTGCATCTGCTGCTGTCATTGTTATTTTAACACTTGTTTTCATGATCACTTATTTGCATAATTTTCATAAATGATTTACGTACCCCCAGTCGCTTGAGGTCTGAGGAAGACGAATCATGATTGACCTCTAATCCATAAACGGATCGACCGCAGTATGAATATTAAATTCGTGTTTGCGACGCGTCCAGCAGACGCCGATCAATGCAGCTATATTTTTATTCTATTTGCGGATCTCATAGATGTTTAATGGATCTTTCTTGGCCGTGGATGAGATTCGCAAAAGGAGGAGCCTTTGTAGATTTTTTATTCTCCCGTCGATATCTGTTATTGGGAAGACGAGTTATTGATGGGTTTGTGTGCGGATCTTAGTCGAAGGAACGTGTCACGGTTGGAGCTCGTAATTAGTGAGTCTGGATGGAATTTTAAGCGAGTGTTTTGTGTGTTTTTTTTTATTTGTCTGTGTTGTTGTTTCGCCTGTATGGCAAGAGAGGATTATAGTTTTCACATACTTGTAATTTAATTTACAGTACATTATGTATGTATGTATGTATGTATGTATATATGTATACACATATATATATACATATATATATATATATATATATATATATATATATATATATATATATATATATATATATATATATATAATATATATATATATATATATATAATGTCTTGATGTTAACTTCTAATGTGGTATATTCAAGTATTCGATTACTGATGTGTTTTCACTCGGCGCTTGCTGTCATATAAGTAGAATTGTTTATGATGCCCATGTGAAAGGAATCGCATTATATATTGTATATAGCCCCCCAGGGGATACCGACTGCCGTGTGCTTTAATGGCACACTGTAGACGGAGCCCCAGTTGCATTGCTTTCTGCCTTTTTGCTTTTCATCTGTTCCTTTTGGTCTCTTGCTACTTAGCTGTCCGACTTCTCCAACTTTATGTTGCTTTAGTCTTCACCGGGAGTATTTGCTCAGTTAAGGATACATCCTTTGGGATTGTAGGAATAAGACACAGCAGTCTTGTCAAAATACAGGTTAACAAACGGAACAAAAAAATTAACTTCCTTGTCGGAGGTAAAAATACAGATTTTCCTTCATAAAGATTCCGTAATTTTGCCCAAAGACCCTCACGAGTTAAAAGACAGCCTTATCAACAGTTAGTAATCATCCTGACTTGAAAGATATCAGAGTCAGACCTTCCATCAGCGAGGACATCGAAGCTTCGAGCCGCTCTCCGGACGTTGCATTACTTTTCCCAAATTACCGCGGAGGCCTGACCCTCTGGGGGGATCATTATGCCGAGAAACTTCATAGATTTTAATCATCCCAAACTTGGAGGCTTAGTTATTATGGACGCTCAAGTTTGCTCATCAAATTTGCGTCAGCTTCTTGCCAAAATAAAAAAGACTGTAAAAAAAATATTAATCGGGCCAAATGAAGCATAAAGGGGCAAGGCACAAACTTTTTTTTTTTTTTTTTTTTTTTTTGTCTTATTAAGGAGACGGCAGGAGTCTAACTTCCTGTGATGAGGAATTAATATCTGGTTTTATGAACCATTACGCCTTGCTATTTCCTCGCAGAGTGCATGGTTATTTCTCTGTATTGCGTTGATTTGTGAAATTTTGTGCTGTCGGTGGGACGAGCCAGTTTTCTGTGTCGCCCAATGAGGTTAATCGACTGCTTATTAAATTGTACTTGTATGTGATTTTACGCAGAAGTTTAATATTTTTATATATAAATATATATATATATATATATATATATATATATATATATATATATATATATATATATATATATATATATATTCACTAACGTTAAGCCGTTTTATATATATATATATATATATATATATATATATATATATATATATATATATATATATATATATATATAATTCACTTAAGCCGTTTTATATATATATATATATATATATATATATATATTATATATATGTATATATATTGTATATAATATTATTGACATAATATTAAGCCGTTTCCCCTAACAGTGAGTTGGGAGGGGGTTGCTGGAGGTGAGCTAGCTTCCGACGAAAGAAAAGACAGCGATTAGTGCCACATTCACACTTTTAACTACTAATTTGTGGCTGAAACCCCTGTGCAGAAAACTTGCAGAGCGTCTGGTGCTTCATTCACCTATACACAGGTTCATCAGCAGTGCGTTTAATCTCCATACTCGCATAACTGTTCTCTATTTCCACTTTTTCTTTGAGCTTCCTCTTCTTGCAAACGCTTTTCAACTCTTTCACTATTCTTTGCGTTTCTGTATTATTCCCAATAATTATTGTATTATCTGCAAACATAATCCATTCCACAGTCCAGTCTGGACCCATCTTACGCAACAATACCTTTATCTACTTTCATTTCACTAGCTGCGCACATCACTCGATCGATAAAGATATTGTCCCCATAGTGGTGGTAGTGCCATTAGTGTACCTCATGCGGTGCACTGTAGGCATTACTTAAGGTTGTTTGCAGCGTGCCTTCGGCCCCTAGCTGTAACCCCTCTCGTTCCTTATACTGTACCTCCTTCCCATTCTCTTTCTTCCTTCTTACTTTCCACCCTCTTCTAACGATTCTTAGTGCAACTGCGAGGTTTTCCTCCTGTTACACCTTTCAAACCTTTTACTGTCAGTTTCCGTTTCAGCGCTGAATGGCCTTATGGGTCCCAGTGCTTGGCCTTTGGCCTAAGTTCTTTATTCGATTCAGTTCAATTCGATGAAGATATTGTACAGCTACTGAGACTCGGTCCACCATTGTCAGAGCATCATTTTAGTCCAGACCAGACTCTCTGCCTCCTACGAACTCTTCATTAACATATGCTTGACTTCCATCATAAAAATTCCCCATTACTCTCGGAACCGATCTTGTATACCACACATTCTCTCATCACCTTCCACAGTGCCTCCCCCTATCAGTTCGATCATAAAGGTCCTTGTATACCGCATACATCTGTTTCAAATCTTCAGTTTTCATTCATACATAACTGCTTTCGTAATAACCACTTGATCCACACGCCATGTCTAATCTGTACGGCTCTTTCCCCTGTCAATTCATCTATCTCTCATTTTTTCTAAATCAGGATTCTACCGTTTTCCTTCCCTCTTGCTGTAAGTAACGTTTTCATTTTACAGTGTTCTTTGTCACCTTTTTCCCCCCTCTACAAAGGAGCAATTATTCCTCTTCCCAAAATAGTTGAGAATCGGAAGGCTGACCCTTTCAGGCACAAACCCCTTTTAAATGTCGTTGAACGAAATATGGCTGCAATTAAATGGATTACTTGCTTGAACTCTGGCGTCTCTTTTTTTTTCTAAGAAAAAAATAAGACGTTTGCTGTCTTGATAAATGTTGCTTCTTTCGTAGGTCACCTGCATCAAACTGTCTAGCAGCAGTTTGTCGACAGTTATACTGTATTAAAGTGTTAATTCCTTTTTCTCCTGGTGAATTATGTGCGTATAGTGTGAAGGATATTTTGACACCTGACTTTAAGAGACTAAGTATAAAGAAAATTCTTTCGTGATGTCTTTCATTTGCCTTTACTGTATATGAACTTCAAGCATGGGAGTGGAATGAACCTGCAATCGTTTATTCTGGACGTTAATAGATAGTTCATGACTAGTTGCTGTTCTTCATGTAGTGAATTCTTGAATGTGAATATATATATATATATATATATATATATATATATATATATATATATATATATGTGTGTGTGTGTGTGTGTGTATATACATATATATGTGTGTATATATATATATATATATATATATATATATATATATATATATATATATATATAGATATATATATATGAAGAGAGAAAGAGAGAGAGAGAGGTGTTTCCGCGCGACTAAGTCTATAAAAACGAAACACTCCCATTTAAAGAGAAAAATACGATTATTAAACTTATAATTTATTTGTCTGGTGACCTAATTATGAAACAAAAACGGTTGCAGAATAGATTACGTTGTTTTAATAAAAAAATACAATAAACTTTAGAAATAGCTTGGCAACGGTTTATCAAAATGTATTTAACGATTTGACATTATATTTTAAATCAATCAGATCAGGTTTAAAATCTGTAGCAACATTATCTCTGTCAATTAAATATTCGCTTACTCGTTTACCACTCAATAATCCATTAATTGATGATAGCAGTGGGAGAAATACCTTATCTAGTGTGAGACCTCATGAACGACAGGCAATTAAATATTAATTTTATCTGTGAATGTTACAGTTTTTGCTCGTCAGTCGTTATTTCAACAACAGAAGCGATAACTT
Organism: Macrobrachium rosenbergii; assembly: GCF_040412425.1. Taxonomy (NCBI): domain Eukaryota; kingdom Metazoa; phylum Arthropoda; class Malacostraca; order Decapoda; family Palaemonidae; genus Macrobrachium; species Macrobrachium rosenbergii. The sequence continues at coordinate 7,115,194 of NC_089745.1, read as the reverse complement.
GTTTTTTTTTTTTTCAGAATGATTGCTCGCGGAATACATGTATCATAAAGCCAATCAAGAAAGAGAGGGAGAGAGCACAATTTCTCTCTCTCTCTCTCTCTCTCTCTCTGGAATATGGTGTCATGTTCGTGATAAATTTCTTTATTGTTTGTTGTCGTGAGTGATATTTTGCCGTTCTTTCTGTTTCTGGTTTTGACATGATTTTATTAGTAAAATAATTATGAGGAAAATTTTTCCTCTGCTTATGGAAACTTAAACTGAAATGAAAATGAAATATAAGTGGAAATGCACATACACTCACACACACACACACACACACACACATATATATATATATATATATATATATATATATATATATATATATATATATATATATATATATATATATATATACTGTATATATATAATCTCCGTTTCATAATCTCCAAATACTTTTTTTTTTTGTGACTGCAGCGTTTAATCAGTGGGGTTAACTTTGTTTGTTTTGGCATGTTTGTCGATATGTTTGATTTCCGCTGAGTTTGTTTACTTTTGAGTCACAGGGTTTGCTCTGATACTGTCTTGGACCTTTTCCGTGTTTGCTTATGACATATCCCACCCACTGTTACAACAGTGACAACCATTCTGTTGGTTTTCAGGCTTCATTGTAAACAGTAGCGCCCACATCAGACTCCTAAGGTCTGTTTCAAGTTTCACTGATACTTGGATTTCACCTAGTCCCAGTGTATGTATGTATGTATGTATGTATGTATATATATATATATATATATATATATATATATATATATATATATATATATATATATATATATATAGACATATATAGATATATATATATACATATAAATACATATATATATACATACTTATACATACATATATATATATATATATATATATATATATATATATATATATATATATTATATATATATAATATATATAATACATTGATAGATAGTAGATAGACAGATATCGTATTTTATTGTCTGTTTCTTCATAGTTTAGATGTGGACATTTTATTCAGTGAAAGTAAATTTTGGGCGTTAGTTGCATTTTAGTCTTGTTTTAGCAGTAATAAGAAGGTAATTTCCCCCCTATCTCCCCCCCCCCTCACCACCGTTTCAGGCCACACATTGACATTTCACTCATATACCGGCGTGGAACCACGTCTGATTAATGAGCGAAAATGCAAAGATGACCTGCATATTTGTTAATTGGCAGAACTTAATAAAAAAAAAAAAAAAAAAAAATACCAAGATGGGTGAGCTTGAAATCTGACGAACGTAAATCAACTGGTGATGGAAATTGTTCCAGGTCAGAGTCCTTAAGGATCAATTATAATTGGCACAAAGGAAAATGTTCCTATTGTGAAGGCAAGATATTTAGGCAAGCGTCTGCGTAGAGAAAAACCAGAGGTAGAGCTCGTTAGAAATGTGTTGTTTTATTCAAGTACAGGATTTTATTCACTGAGGAACCTGTCTTTGTGGAAAATTACCACTGAGGAAATTCAGCCACTTGTATTTTCCTATCAGAATTTGTCTTTTCAGATTCTCAGAAAGACACTTTTCCTGCCAAAATCTATATTTGTCATCTTTGCTCAAAAGATTGCACATCGCCGTCTGCTTCCAGCCGCAAATAATTTCTTACCAAAAATTTATACTTTTAGTGTTATCTCATAACACATCTATTTCGTAGTTACCAGTCGCAAATCATTTCTTTTTTGGAGAATCTGGTATTTGTCTGCGAGAATTGAAGTCTGCCATCTTCGTTCGGGAGACTGTGCTTGTGAGTGCTTGTGTCTTCGTTCGGGAGACTGTGTTTGTGAGTGCTTGTTCCTCGTTGGAAGGGTGGGTTCCGTTCTCAGCTAGCACTCTGCTGGCCGCGAGTTCGAATCTCCGACCGGCCAATGAAGAATAAGAGGAATTTATTTTTGGTGATAGAAATTCATTTCTCGCTATAATGTGGTTCGGATTCCACGATAAGCTGTAGGTCCCGTTGCGAGGTAACCAATTGGTTCTTAGCCACGTAAAATAAGTCTAATCCTTCGGGCCAGCCCTCTCTAGGAGAGCTGTTAATCAGCTCAGTGGTCCGGTTAAACTAAGGTATACTTTTTTAACTTGTGTCTTCGTTCGGGAGGCTGTGTTTGTGAGTGTTTGTGTCTTCGTTCGGGAGACTGTGCTTGTGAGTGTTTGTGTTGCCCAGAGCAGTGAGCGCATTCTGGCTGGGGTCGTGTTTACCACCTTTCGTTTTTTCTGAAGAGCTTTTACGTCAGTTTATGAATATTTGAACGTTTTCCTGCGAGAAGTAGGTTTTGTTATACCAGTAATTTTTTTTTTTTTTTACTTTTTATTTAATTTATTTATACAGGCACTGTTAGTAAGAAAGTATTGTTTGGCGTTCATAATTATTTCTTGATGCTGGTCCCCGAAGGATGGAGTTTGTCTTTCAAATATGAATGATAATTTTTACACAAATTTTATTATTTATATTTAAGAATTGTTTTTATTTATTATTATGATATTTTTTCCCAGGTATTTGATGCACTCTGATGGCAAAATGGAATTTGTCTTTCAAATATGACTGATAATCTACACAAGAATTTGACCTTGTGTATTTAAAAATTTGTTTTTCATTTATTATTCTTTTTTTAGGTATTTGATGCATTCTGGTGGTTGGTCACCTGTTCTTGATTACATTATGTTCCCAAGATCATACAAGCCTAATTATTCATAGTTATTGCATGTTGTTGTTCTCAGATTGGATTTTGTCGTTCAGATATGAACGATAATCTTTACAAGAATTAGATGTTTTGTATTTTAAAAAAATTTTCATTTTTTATTATTTTCTTTTTAGGTATTTGGTGTGCACTAATGGTTGGTCACCTGTTCCTTATTAGATCATGTTGCCAAGATCAAAATAGCGTAATAATAATAACAACAACATCGTCAACTACAACTACTTTCCGTCCGTGATTGTAGTCTATTGTTGTTGTCATTTGTCTGTTCTGCCATTCCGTATTCAGTAGCTTTTCTTTCGTAATTTCCGATAACCAATTTGATCACGAACCCGGTGGCTTTACGACCGTATTTCCCTATTTATGGTCATTCTACCTAAACGGTAGGCATTCCATTTTTTTCAGTATTAGGCAGGCCACTGATTAACTCTGTCGTTCAGTTTTCCGCTGCATATACAGTAAGTATATATATATATATATATATATATATATATATATATATATATATATATATATATATATATATATATATATATATTATATATATATATATATATATATATATATATATATATATATACATACATACATATATATATATATGTATGTATGTATGTATATAATATATATATATATTATATATGTGTGTATTATATAATACGCACACACACACGTACATATATATATATATATATATATATATATATATATATATATATATATATATATATATATATATATCAGTGAGGCGATAAAGAAAGTATGACTGATGTGAGTTGTAATTTTTGTTCCCCTACAAGGTATGGGCGTTACCTGTACGTGCAGCCCATATCTTTCTCCCCTTTTAACCTGTCTGTGGGCCAATATGAGGGGAGGAGAAGCGGCATTACCGCCTTTTTTGGGGTGAGGTTTTGAATAACGAGGCTATTCGTCATGAGCTAGTTAACGTTTTATAAGCGTGTATCATTCAGCTGTTACGAAAAGGAAGTAATGAAATCATTGATGAATATGCGAATGAATTGTTATAGAATCCATATTTCATATTTCTGGAGAAGAATCGTCGCTATTGTCCTGTCGTAGAAATTAAACAGGTAAAAAATGCGCCGAATTTTCTTTGGCGCAGTCGAGTTTTCTGTACAGCCGCTACACCGTATAATCAAGGCCACCAAAAATATAATTATCTTTCGGTGGTCTCGGTATAATGCTGTATGAGCCACGGCCCTTAAAACTGTAACCATTGCCTGGTGGTGGCCTATCCTATATCGTTGCCAGAAGAAGGATTATGGCTAAATTTAACCTTAAGTAGAATAAAAACTACTGAGGCTAGAGGACTGAAATTTTTATGTTTGATTATTCGAAGGTAGATGATCAACATACCAATTTGCAGCCCTCTAGCCTGAGTAGTTTTTAAGATCTGAGGGCGGACAGAAAAAGTGCGGACGGACAGACAAAGCCGGCACGATAGTTTTCTTTTACAGAAAACTACAATAAATAGATAAATAATTAAAGTTCCTGAAATTAGCAACAAACCTAGGTAGGATGTTGTGTAAGAGAAGTGTGTCTCAATGGGACGTGAGTGCCATTGAACTGAGAATGAATGATTCCGTTGTGACCAGATGGTGCTTTAAGTAATACCTAGATATACTTTTTTTTCGTAAATGAACGACGGTTTGTGTCGTCCTTATGTATGCCAGTTAGATATGAGGTGCCTAATTATTTTTATTCATTTACTGTGATTTTTTTATTTATCCTTTTTTCTGTTAAATTAAGAACTCTTGAACTGGGAAGGTTTAGATATTAAATTGTATTTATGATGCAGATTTTATATATTCGGCCATTCACGAACAGTAAAAGATTGTTTATTGTAATGCAAATTTGTTTTGTTCTTAATTAAATGCAAATTCTTTCTAACACCTCCCTTAACAGTGATAGTGAAAGTAATAATCATCATCATCATGTTTTGTCATCGTCTTGTTAAGTCATTGTTTGTATCTCATCATTGTCTAATCATTATCACCGTCGTCATCGTGCGTATTTTATTAATTTCTCCTGTATCTTTTATCATCATCCTCATCATAATCACATTGGTATTTCCATCATCTTTATCTTACTTTCTTCTTGGCCATAACTTTTATGTTATTATACCTCTCCGACCCTTAACTAACCTTTTCATATTCATATTACCATTATCTTTTTTATCATATCAACATCATCGTCTGTGTCTTTTTCATGTAGCGGCCATCTTCTTCACGTGACCATCATGATCATCATTGCCATTCTTGTAAAACGTCCAAATAAATATAAAGGCCAAACGTGCCTCTATAAAAATCCCCCTCCTCCCGTTGCCATTTCTTCTTGTCCTCCGTATCCACCCTCTCGCCTCTTCCTTCTGTCCCAGCCTCTTAAAATTCTCTTAAGCCGACAAGATTATTTCTGCCACGACCCGGGACAAATTCATCCCCATTCAAACGCAAAGCCCCGGCCTTGCATCCAAAGGAAAGAGTCCCTTTTGGGCTGGGGAGGGAAGGGCGGCGTGTTCGGTTGGGTGGAGAGTTTAGTTGGTGAAAGAGAACAAAACTAAATGGAATTTTTAGGTGAATGGGAGCTGAAGTAGGTAATCAGTGGCGAATGGGGATAAGTATTAGAATTAAGGGTGAAAAGATTCAACAAGAATTCAGTGTGAAGGACAGCGGACATAATAACAGTTTGCATGGTCACAAGGAAAACCGATTAGATACGATGTAGAGTAAGAAATTAATAATAATAATAATAATAATAATAATAATAATAATAATAATAATAATACAGGAGAAATGAGGGAATAAATTCATATAAATGATTACAGACATGAGTCAGATTTCAGGGCGAAGAAATTAAGACATGATAAAAAGGTAAAAAAAAAAAATAGTAAGCGAATGATGCGCAGATACTCAACAGGACACTGTAAAGAAACGAAAAATACAAGATAAGAGATTGCAGTTGAAGGATAAATAAATTGTAGAATACAAAGCGAAGGCTGAACATGATTGAAAAAAACAAAATGGCAAATGAGTTGCAAAATTCAGTCGGGTAACATTAGAAACATATGCCCAGATGGTTCGTAAAGGGCAAAAGCATAGACACTGTTCTGGGAAGACAGTCTCTTTTTTTTTTTTTTTTTTTTTTTTTTTGTATAGACTGGTGGCTGTGTAAACCTCTATTTTTTACGCAGAGGCCGATGGGAATGGAATTCAAGAGCCTTCCCTCAGGGCAGTTGGAATCGAAAAAGGGGAGTGAAGAAGATTGGGGCCTGACCACGAGCGATACACTCTTAGAAGATACAAGAGAGAGAGAGAGAGAGAGAGATGCATTTTATTAATTAAAATAATTGAAGAGAAAGAGAAGAAACAGAGATCATCCCGAACGAAATTTAATAATAAAAAAGGGAAAATTTTCCCGAACCCGAAGTGCAGCGGGAGTTCCCTAAAACTTTTACCGTTACTCTGCCTTAAAAAAAAAAAAAGTTAATTTTTTCTTTTAGTTCAGGAGAGGTGGGAGGCTTTCTATTGCCAAAGTTTTTCAAAAGCCGTGAGAGAACCATTCTATTGCAAAGACCTATTTATAAAAAAGGGAACTGAACAGTCTGAATGGCTACTGCAGAAATAAATGAAAGAGAGAGAGAGAGAGAGAGAGAAAAAAAAAAAAAAAAAGGAAAAAGTTTAGAAGAGTCAGGAGCGCTTATGGCGAAAACCTTTGGATCCATTGTGCGCGAAGCCTCTCGTCTCGGCACTCGGAAAGATTATATCCAAATATTTGCGTTCAACTTTTTTTTTTTCCGCCCTCCCCCCCCGTAACAGTTTCCGCCGGGAAGCAGAGACTGTTGACAAGAGATCCTTGGACAAAGAGAGGAAGAGGGTGACTCCGGACGATTTGCGCTGCCAGAGAACAGTGGCGGAATAATAGCGAACTCCCTCAGAGAGCGAAGATGAACGCGCCGCTAATGGGCGTGTGTGTGTGTGTGTGTGTGTGTGTGTGTGTGTGTGCGCCCCAGACGAAAGTGAACGCGTTTGGGGAAGAGAGAAACGGGGAAGAAGAGGAACGCCAATCTCCTGGGTGGATAGGTAGGTAGGTAGGCAGGCGAGGCAGGTTTTGGACAAATAGAGACGAGAAATAACCTTCCTTCCTTTTTTTTTCGTTGGGTATGCGAGCATTTTCTTATTACAGAGATTCTGAATATTTAACGATGCTTGGTGTCACCTTCGACTCGAATCTTTTTTTTTTTTTAGCAACTCTGACGTTCTTAAAGATATTTCTAAAACTGACAGAAAGCTGGGCGTGTTTCGCACGGCTTGTTATACGTTGAGGTAAACATGTTTCCGGAATTTGGTTTACGCATTGTTGGAATGTTTTTGTTCGTTCGTGGTGCCTGTCACACCCTCTACGGGGGCTTCATCTTCAAAGTAAAATTGCTCGAAATGATCGTTTTATTATTTCCTAGTAATACTCCGAGTTCCTATTACTCTCGCAAACGATAGCATGCCAACCTCTTCGCGGAGGGTCAACCTTCACGATCTCACAGTGCCCAGTCACGATCCCTAAGTGTCCTGTCACGATCTCACAGTGCCCAGTTATGATCTCACAGTGACCCTTTGCGATCCCTAAGTGTCCTGTCACGATCTCACAGTGCCCGGTTATGATCGCTCGGTGCTCTGTCGCGATCTCACAGTGGCCAGTTATTATCTCATAGTGCCCATAATCTCACAGTGCCTAGCTATGATCTGACAGTGCCCAGCTATGATCTCACATTACTCAGTTATGATTTCACAGTGCCCCGTTACGATCCCGCAAAGCCCATTATTACAGGCCCACGTTTTCCTCCACTGTATTCTTTCTTATATTAAGCTAGCCTTAAACCAGCTTGGGGTTTTTTGCTCCTTGAAAAGCTCAGAAAGGCTACAGTACTGCTCTGAAGTGCCTTGCAACTTTTGTCTAATTTTTTTTTTTTTTTTTTTTTTTTTCTTAAGAACGTTAGATGACGTAGAACCTTCTGACTATATTCCATATATATGTATGTATGTATGTATGTATGTATGTATGTATGTATGTATATATATATATATATATATATATATATATATATATATATATATATATATATATATATATATGTGTGTGTGTGTGTGTGTGTGTGTGTGTGTGTGTGGGTGCATATGCTATATACATATATGTAAAACTGATGTAACATACGGCAAGAATTTTTCCAGTATTATGCTAAATTTTCTCATACAAAAATTAACTTCAAGGTAACGAAAATCTCTTGACCCTTATTCTCAGTATTTACAGAGAATTCTAACCTTAATTAACGATTTGATTGCTTGATGAGCCAATTCGTCTTCTTTATTGAAATATTTTGAGTGTTTTAGCTCCAGTAGACAGACTTATAGAGCCGAGGAGAACAAAGGATTACTGACAGTTGAAAAGAAAAATTTTAAAATTATTTTGGACAATTCTTGGCGGAATCCTCTTTCTCTCTCTCTCTCTCTCTCTCTCTCTCTCTCTCAGTTCCTCATTGGACGAGTTGGTATCGTTCTCGACTAGCACTCTGCTGGCCCCGCGTTCTAGTCTCCGACCGGCCAATGAAGAATTAGAGGAATTTATTTCTGGTGATAGAAATTCATATTTATTTCTGGTGATAGAAAATCATTTCTCGCTATAATATGGTTCGGATTCCACAATAAGCTGTAGGTCCCGTTACTAGGCAACCAGTTGGTTCTCAGCCACGCAAAATAAATCTAATCCTTCGGGCCAGCCCTAGGAGAGCTGTTAATCAGCTCAGTGGTCTGCTAAAATAAGGTATACTTAACTTCTCTCTCTCTCTCTCTCTCTCTCTCTCTCTCTCTCTCTCTCTCTCTCTCTAATTCGAGTAACACTGAGTTATTCACCTTGTCCTTCCAGCTGTCTGAAAATATACAGTATGCTGCTTCCTGTGGTCTGGTAAATTGTTAAGTGCTAAAGTATTTCATGATTTTCGCATTTTTTTTAGAGGAGTATTTCTTCTTAATACTTTGTTTTACCTCGTATGAATTGGATATGAAAAACAGGGCTTAAGAAAAAGAAAAGTGTGTATTGATTATTTAAACCATATTTTGTTCTTTAGTTTTAGCGAATAATTTGGAAGATCCGCTTTGGGGAATAAGCCATTATTGAACTAGAGTGTTTATTATTATTATTATTATTATTATTATTATTATTATTATTATTATTATATTGTTGTTGTTGTTGTTGTGATGGTAGCTGGCAACTTATATGTCAGCAGAACGTTTAGAAAACTAATCATTTATTGTCTCTTATCGAATAATTACTAAGGATCTCTCATCCGTTCACATTTATATACTGAGAATTTTTTTCAAAGCAGCTTAGAAAACAGCGGCTCATGATTTCGATGCATATACATTTTCTATATACACAGATATAGTTTGTTACGTTCGTGAGAGGTCTCTACTGTTATCGAAAAAATATTCCTTCCTTTTATTTGTCTCTGGTTTTTTTATTTTTTACTTCCTTTTTCTGACTCAAACGGAGGCAGTAGATAACAACAGACTTTTACTGTACTTCCTTTCATATTCTCTTTCTTCCATCTTACTTTCCACCCTCTCCTAACAATTGGATTCTTAGTGCAACAGAGAGGTTTTCCTCCTGTTACACCTTTCAAACCTTTTACTGTCTGTTTCCGTTTCAGCGCTGAATGACCTCGTAGGTCGCAGTGCTTGGTCTTTGGCCTAAATTCATTATTCAGTTCAATTCAACAGAGGCTGTCATTAAAGGCAAAGATTGTGCACGCAAACAACAAAAACATTCGAGACAGAGATCTGATTCCCTAAGTTCTGGTTAACAGGAAGCTTTCGGTGACACCACGCATTCTGGTTGAAAGCGTATTTTGTGACTGACTGCTTGCCACGACAGATGACGCATAATATAGCTAACAAGAAAGAGAATGCTAACAGAGAGAGAGAGAGAGACTGAAAAATACGGCCGCAAGCACAGGCATTTGTTATGTCCAACCACTAATGTCGCGGATGTGACTGCAAAGAATGATTGCAGATGATAGAATAGACTGTGACATGTATGTTATCACATAAGCTTGACTGACGACAAATGTTGCAAATGACAGCATTGGTTAGCACTACCGAATATGGCTATAAATCACATTGTAAGTTATGGCTGACAATTGCAGTTTATTATAATATCTTTTTTCATTGGGCGACTATTTAAGATCCATCACGACTCTGATGCCTATGGAGTTAGTCTTAGCAGATGTCAAAATAATTAGTAATAAATGGAGGAGATTAGAGAGGGCCGTGAAGGAACAAGTGATAAATGTAATTAAGAACAAATAGAATTAGTATTAAACATACGGTTTTAAGAATTCAGCTTACGAATATGTTTACAGTCATGTCTCTGAAGATGACAGTTTTGATATACGAGAGATTTAGAAAAGGTTCAAATCAAAGCTTGTGTTATGATGAACACCATGAGGTTTGTTTTAAAATGCTGTTAGTAACAGTAATTATAACTGACATAAGTTGGTAATGTCAACGGTAATGGAGCGTAAGTTACAACTGACAGTGATTATATATACAGATGTGTGTGTGCAACTGACAGTGGTTTTATATATATATATATATATAGATATGTGTGTGTGTTATATAATTGTAATAGCCACAATGCCCTCTTAACTTCTCAAATTCTTCACACTTTTTGGATACGCTTTTCACTGCAAAGCCTTAGATCCAAGTGCAATAAATTTGAAGCAATTGTGATGTCTGGTGGCGTGATTCGAATCCGCATCCCATAATCACAACGAGGCCACGTTGCCGACTTGACCTTCTCCTGGTCAGGTCGGCACCGTGACCTCGTTGTGATTATGGGATGCGGGTTCGATTCCCGCTACTGGACTTCATGATTGCTTCATATTTCTTACACTTGGATTTAAGGCTTTATAGTGAAAGCATATCCCAAAAAGTGTGAAAAATTGAGAAGTTAAGAGGGCATTGTGGCTATTACAATTAAACACACACACACACACACACACACACACACACACACACACACACACATATATATATATATATATATATATATATATATATATATATATATATATACATATATACATATTTCTCCGAAAGCTTAATTTAGGAACTTCGGAAATGAATTACGTTTGCTATTGACGTTATATGTTTTAGATAACGGTTGACCTATAGAAGTTGAAATTAACTTGGGAGACTGTACTGAAACCGTGATTTCGAATTCATAGGGGTTATTACTGCCAGCAGAACTTGCAGTAGGTGATGGGAACTTTTGATGTGAATAGTCCAGCTGATTCTGTGAGCTTAGAATGACAGCACCTGTTCGAATTACTTGTGAAAAGAATTTCAATCTTCTCAGGTAATAAATCGTATGTTTTTTCAGGAAGCAAATAATGAGTATAATGGTAGAAAAAGGCATTTACTTAGGTTAGATTGACTTATATTGTACCTCAGTGCAACTTTATCACATTATCGTGATATTTTTTAAGCTGAGAGAGAGAGAGAGAGAGATCTTAAAACTTACACGTTTTAAGTTGAGAGAGAGTAGTTAAAAAAGTTGAGTATATCTTAGTTTAGCCAGACCACTGAGCTGGTTAACAGCTCTCCTAGGGCTGGCCCGAAGGATTAGATTTCTTTTACGTGGCTAAGAGCCAACTGGTTACCTAGCAACGTGACCTACAGCTTATTGTGGAATCCGAACCACATTGTGACAAGAAATGAATTTCTATCACCAGAAATAAATTCCTCTAATTCTTCATTGGCCGCTCGGAGAGGAGAGAGAGAGAGAGAGAGATGTGTACCTAACAAGGTAAGTGTTTATCTGAATATATACAGTAAGTGAGAAGAGGCGAGAGAGAGTTTTATAAATGCCTTGATTTACAGTAATTTGTTAATATGCTGTTTGAATGTATAATTTTATATTATGGCCGCATGTATGAATATGTTGGTATTTTCTTTTTAGAAATGCAACCAACCGCTGTTGAGGAATTGATATTTTCACTGACGTATGATATGTTCATCTTTAAAAAAAGAACTTCCTGTCTTTGCGAATAGCATCAGAAGTAATACGGTTTTGACGTGAAGAGATCATTAAGTATTACATCATTAATTGTATTACTTAACAGGAGGGAGTTTTTATTACTTAGAATTAAAAATCATAATATTTCCAGGGGATGCTGAAAGCGTTACCTTGGTTAATCTAAGATTAATGTAGGTCACCTAACCTGACCTTACCTTACCTTACCTAACGTAGTTAATCTTTTTAAACATAATCTAACCTATTTAACCTACCGTAATTTTACCGCCGTTAATCTAGTTCTACTTTACTCTATTATTCCTAAAAGAACTATTTTTTAACTTAGTGTAACCTGGGTTAACTTAACCTAACCTCATCTTGTCTTATCGAAACTAGCCCAAATCTATCTCATTTAAGGTAATCTAGCCTGAACTTACTTTACCATATCTAGCTTAACATATCTTAGCACAATCTAACTTTACATTTCCTAGCCCTTGGGCAAACTCCCTGGTGATGTGTGATGTCTTGTAGGAGAAGACTGAGGATTTCAGGGATGGAGAAATAATATCCTGAGTCACAGGTTGCTTTATTCCTTACAGCAAAGAGGCATATACAGGAAGGCTCTGCAGTTCGCGCCAAGAGGAGCAGGAAGAGTACTCATGCGCATGTGCGGAGTGCAGATTCATGCGCATGCGTTAGCAACGGACAGTATTCATAAAATACAGAATGCATATACGTGGGGTAATATACAGTAATCCGGACTCCCATTATATGTAGCCCCCGGAAATATGTGAAACACCTGCTATTGCTGTGGTTTAAGTAGGCAGAACTGTTTTACCCGGTTAATTTATTTTGAAGGAAATAACATTCCGTGGTTGGTATACTTAGTTTGTGTCACCTACTGTGAAGAATGGCATAATACAATATGTTTATTTCATCACTGGTGGGTATTGGATGGGTAAAACATACTTGCCCAACTAATCACCTTCTCCCTGTGATTCCTCAAAACGAATTCTGATTACAGTATGTTTCAGAAGTTCACTGTAATAAAAAAAGATTCTTAATAAGATTCAATGTGAACAACGTTAACATGGAAGCTAAATGAAAACTTGGTTAACAATAACTGGGGGAAGGCAACGATTTTTCCCGTCATATTGGTTTTCTGCCCAGTCTGTGAAGAGAAGCGGAATTTAAACAGTCATTAGTGATCAAAGGAAGAGTAAACAATTTGGTAAGTAGAAGTTCCGCTCTGTATTGATCAACATAACTTATTAAGCACGTCTTTATGATTTAAAGTTCTCTTATTAATGAGTACAAACTCTAGCTAATGTGTTCATGAAAAAAGAGAAGACATAAACTTAACAGACAAATTCATTCTTCTTATGTACGTTGATGTATGCTATGAAGAAATGTTAGCGTGATGCAACCACAGCTTTAATGGCAATTATAATAATTATAATAATATCATAAAGTAAATATGATCTACAGTAGTTCATACGAAACACTGAAAAATATTGTAATCCTCTTCGTGAGAAATGTCACCGCGCGCTCGTCTGTACTGAAATTAAATTGTAGCACTATATTAATTACTTAGAAAGTATTAAAGACTGAGATGGCGAAAGAGTACAGTATTTATGCCGTGAATTCAAATCGCCTGTAAACGGTGTATATTATTATTTTGTCTTAATCCGATGTAATGTGTTTCTCTTGGAAACGGGGATTTGTGACTTACATTCCGGAAATTTGTTAGGCTTATGTAGTTTGCGTAGCTCTCTCTCTCTCTCTCTCTCTCTCTCTCTCTCTCTCTCTCTCTCCTCTCTCCCCTAAGTCCGAAATTTGTTAGGTTTATGTAGTATGCGTAGCTCTCTCTCTCTCTCTCTCTCTCTCTCTCTCTCTCTCTCTCTCTCTCTCTCTCTCTCTCTCTCTCTCACATATTCCGGAAATTTGTTATGCTCTTGTAGTTTGCTTAGGTCTCTCTCTCTCTCTCTCTCTCTCTCTCTCTCTCTCTTTTCACGTAGCCTATGTAAATTGCGTAGTTCTCTCTCTCTCTCTCTCTCTCTCTCTCTCTCTCTCTCTCTCTCTCTCTCTCTCTCTCTCACACACAAACCTTCTCCACCTCTTTACCATTTCTCTCATACAAGCAAAAGCGCACTCTTCCTCTTCCTCACAAACATACGCTCGCGCGCGCGCGTGCGTGGCTGCGCCCATTGACACTCCGGTTTTCTTGAAAGAAGAAAGCCAAGGTTGAGCTTACGTGCCGGATGCATCGAGAGGCTGAATGCCATTCAAGGACAGGAACTTTGCGGTAAAATTTGTATAAAAAAAAAAAACACACACCATCATCGATCGCTCTGTGATCGATAATCGCTTAGAAAAAAACTGCTGAGTTGTAAAGCGTCAAGGGAGATAGTTTTTTTATGGGGGACGGTTTACTTTGATCTATCTGCGTCCTTTGAAATATGCAGGGAGGTGAAAGGGATAAGGAATGTATGATTTTCATATAGGCTATAAATATGAGACAGTAAAGGGTGAGAAAGAGGAAGAAAATGAGAGCGAGAGAGAGAGAGATTGTATATTGCGGGATTGAAAACAATGAGGGAGGGAAAAAGCCAAGAAAATTGAAATAAAGGCTTAAAAATTGCGATAAATAATAAACAAAAAATATTAAAGAAAACTAAAAAAAAAAATTGGAAAATAGAGAACTAGAAATATAACTAAAATACACTGGCTCTTCTCTTTACTTGTTTCTCCTGAAAATGGCAGTAATTTAACGAAAACATAACGTCAGCAGTATCAGAAAACTCGCCCCAGAACGTCTTCGAAGAATGAAATAAACAATCAGCGGCTGAATGATGTCTCCGAAAGAACGCTTTGGTCTGGCCATGAAAAGTTCGTTAGCTTCGGGATGGAGGGGGCTTGGGTGGGGAGAAGAGGGTGGGGTGGGGGTCGGAATATATATAGGTGTTGCCATGCTGGTGCATGACTCATCCTGGTACCTGGCCCATATTCAGGGGTCCTGTGTTTTTGTGTTTGTCTAGTCAACTTGAACTCACGTCTGTTGCTTGTGGGCGCGTGTTTGTTTTTTTTGGGGGGGGTGTTTGTTTTCATTTCGTACAGTGATGATAGTAATGGTGATGAAGATGGGTCAGATAATATAGAACAAATAGATTACAGTTGTGTGAAAAGGAATAAGATTGATCCACAGGACTGCTCGCGGTCCTTTCTTAATAAACGTATGCATATTTAATGCTTGCAGACAGACATACATATACATATCTACACACATACATACACACACACACTATATATATATATGTGTGTGTGTGTGTGTGTATGTATGTATGTATATATTTTGTGTGTGTTTGTATTGACTGTAAAAGAACCGTGAATTTTTTTTTATTAATTCAGTCCATTGTCCACATTCTATTATTCATTTTATAAGTGAATCAACCATAACAGTTTATACGTATTAACTTTTGTACTTGTAACTAATTTTGCCATAAGTTTTCCCGTTTATTTTGATATTAAGTTTTTCTTTTTTAATAATTCCAATGTTTATACATATTACTGAGTCTACGTGTCACATATTTCAATGGTGTTATAATTGGCTGAAGCCTTTAACGTTTTTCTTTCTTTATTGCTTTACGTCAGTATTAGTTTTCATGTCTAATTTATTTTGGTTTAACTGAATGATTTACTCTCTCTCTCTCTCTCTCTCTCTCTCTCTGGTAATGAATTAGGTATACGTAAGTTTTAGTTGATCGTTGTGTTGTGGGTCGCAGATGTTTGAGAGAGAGAGAGAGAGAGAGAGAGAGAGAGAGAGAGAGAGAGAGAGAGAGAGAGAGAGAGAGAGAGAGAGAAGTGTATTTGTTACTCCGCCAGAATGTAAACAGTACAGAAGCAGGGACTGCACCCAAGGACCCGTAGTCGAAGGGGGTCCGGACTCGGCTGTCCATGGGGGTGGTGGGTGGGGAGTTTAGATGCGCCCCTCCCCTCCCCTTCCCTTCCCCCAAGGTGGGGAGGTGGGAGTCTGGAAGTGGTTCTTGTTCATGCAAAATTCCTAAGACGGTCCCTATGATACGCTTTCTATCTTTAGTGAATCTGTTCCTCTTAGCCAAGAATTACACTTAAATGGATTTTTATTTTTCTTTCTTATTGGTTTCGCTTTAGCTGCTGACCTATTTGTGCCATTTAATATCTTGAGCTATTATCGGATTTACCCCCTAATTTTGTATTAGCTCTAGTGTATTTATACTCCGTTGTGTTTTTAAGGTATGGTCGCGTTTCAACCTTTTGTCGCAAGCGAGACTTTTTATGTCGTTTATGGTCTTAATTTATTCGTACCATTTATGTTCAAATTCATTTTTCTTCAGTTTATCTGTTCCCTTTAACCTCTGTTTTGCAGTTTTGTTTATTTTATTTTTTTTAAATACTTGCCCCTAACTTCTTTTTCTCTCTTTTTTTCGTAAATTTTCGTAATTTGGTTTCTTTTGCCTTTGTCTTTCTCTTAGCTGGGAAGGCGTCCCTTTCAACTGTAGTTTCCCAGTTCCCTCTTTTCCGCGAATTTTATTCTTGCCTCGCAGTTCTTTCTGTGTCCTGCGTTAATCCGGGCTCTCAGGTGTAGTTTCCCTCTCCTCTCCTTTTCTTTAGTTTATGAGTGTTGCTGAGCTTCATTCACTCTTTTTCCTGTTTGTCTATTGTTCTGATATATTCTGGCCTGTAATTTTTGTCAGGGTTACATTTGTGTGTTGTAGTTTTCTGTAAAAGAAAACTATTGTCCGTCCGTCCGCACTTTTTCCATCCGCCCTCAGGTCTTAAAAACTACTGAGGCTACAGGGCTTCAAATTGATTTGTTGATCATCCACCCTCCAATCATCAACCATACCAAATTGCAGCCCTCTAGCCTCAGTAGTTACTATTTTGTTTAAGGTTAAAGTTAGCCATGATCGTGCGTCTGACACCGCTGTAGGTGCCAACAACAGCATGCCACCACTGGGCCGTAGCTGAAAATTTCATGGGCCGCGGCTGAGAGTTTCATACAGCATTATGCGCTGTTACAGAAAACTCGGCGCATTTTTTACTTGTTTATTTCTTCCCCCTGTTAGCTTTGTTTCTGCAGCATTAGCTGATGAAGGTCATTCTGCTTCTTATCCTTCCTGTTCTTTGTTTATCTTGGCTATTTGTCTTGTTCTTTTTGACTAATTGTCTTGTTCTTTTCAATTTACTCGTGTGTTTCAGGATTTCATTCTGTTTGTTTTCTGGTTAATATATTCCTTTTCATTTTAATCTGTTTTCTCACCTATGTTTTCATTTCTATTTGAAGGTTCTTTCAGGTGTTGTTGTCCTTTTAAATCTCGAAATGATTCGTAATTTATCCTTTTTTATATATTTTTTCATTCAATCTTTCTTTCTGTGGTTATTTTTATACGTTTCTCAATTACTTTCATTAATTCAGTTGTTACGAATATTCATGGTAATTCCCGAGGCAGCTGTGCTTATAGGCTTACTCTGCACTTTCTGTAAGTTAATACCTTAGACTTACCTCTGACGCGTCTGCAGAAAACACTTTAAATTATCGAGTCACATTTTCCCCAAGATCTCTGGATTCGTCCAACTTGATGCTTCTGAGCTTCGCCTTCCAGATGGCACATGAATTATCTATCGGGGGCTAAGCGAGAAACCCATCTGTATTCCGCTCCCTCAAGCTCATAAGAGACAGACAGCTAGTTAACGATGCTGGCCAGGTAGATTTGGGATGCTGCAGCGACGTCCAGAGAAAGGCTGAATATTCAGCGCGTTCGCTTTGGCGACAGGTGTGGGTGAATCTCTCCCGCATTGTTCTCGAGACAGTTTCACTTTCATTTCTGGCATACCGGTGTTAACCTCGATCTCCTTTTTTTTTTTTTTTTTTTTTTTTTTTTAAACATACGCGGAATGATTTTCAGGTTTTGTTTTGGATTCCAGCACGTTAAACTCAGAGTTTTATTTTCATTGTTAAGTTCGGATAAGCCAATCGATTACGATTGGTATAGTTGAAGGCTAGAACTCGTTGCTAAGCCATTGCTTTGCAGCGTAGTTGATGGACCCTATTTGGGTTTTAAGGATTAAAAGACTTGAATACATCACGCCCATAGTAAGCATCGACCCAAAAACCCTTTTTGTCATTCCACGGGGTTGATCGAGTTTTGGGTTGAAAGTGGAAGGCTGGTGTTCAGTACAGTGGGTAGTTCATGCGCTGATCTGTACAGAACCATTTTCCTCTATATGTTGGTGCCAAGCAGAGTGATTGGAGTTGGATAATTTAGGGATGGAATCCAACAAGATGCCTAAAAAAATAATTGGGGGTTGGAGGAGGAGGGTCAGAATACAAGCGCTGTACTTAACTTAGGTTGACCTAATTTGGATTTTAAATGTTTCGGATTGGAGAGTTGAATAAGGTGCTGTGTATATATCTGTTGCTATATATATATATATATATATATATATATATATATATATATATATATATATATATATATATATATATGTGTGTGTGTGTGTGTGTGTGTGTGTGTGTGTGTGTGCGCGTGCATGTGTGTACATTGTGGAAGTTTTAAGTACATGGGGTTTTATCCTTGATACATTTATTGAAAGATGATTGTTGGAGCGACTGTTGTTTGCCTTTCTTGGGAACGGCCCCTATTGAGGAAACTGTCTCAACATTTAATTAGGAAACAGTTTGCCAATCCTTATTTCCTCCTTTTTCCTCCCGTGCTGCAACCAGTTACAGTCGATTAACCACCAGGAATTTATTTCTCCGTCTTGGTCAAGAGAAAGATAATGAAAACGGATACTATTGTTTCCCCTCTGTTGACTTGAACTGTTGTATCTCGCTGTTTGGAGAGAGGATGGAATAACTAGGCCACAAGGTCTAGTATGTATGTATGTATATGATTGTGTATACTGTGTGTGTATATGTATATATATATACATATACATACACACACATATATATATCTCGTGGTTATGCATTGAATGTATATGTATCCATCAGTCTGTCATTTTTATCTGTGCTTACATAACGAATGGTCGCATACCAAGGGGATTATTCCCCCTCTCAGCACACAAACGAGGTTTGCATAAGTGTTTTGTGGTTAAGAAAACACGTTGATGTATTTGTTTATGCTTTTGTCCTTGTATTTGTGTTTGAAAACCAGCATGGAAGTTTCCCTTACCCTAGATTGACTAGATGAATATACGGTATGAATAATTTTATCGTTGGTCACACGTGATTCATTGCGGAAATTTTCTTTTAGTGATCACATGTAAGTGGATCATATTTATGGACGAGTTCTCACTATTTCTTGGGAATTTGCTTCGTTCTTGGTATATTCTTGTTATTTTGTAATTAATTAATTAATTTTTAATTATAAATAGTTTTTGTTATCTAAATAAACATCTCCAGTCATACTTTAATTTTGACGCTTTTCTTGTGTTGGAATTAAATCAGTTTTAATTAATTCAGTAATTATTATTTTTTTGTTATGTAAATAACAATCTCCAGTCATATTTCAATTTTGACGCTTTTCGTGTGTTGATCTCATCCTTGTAGTTTTTAGATAAATGTGCTATTCAATCTCCCTTTGACATCTAATATCATTGTTCTCCTCTTACGTAAGGAATCAGATAACGTGCGTTGTATGGTATATGGTATATTCCCGTTGTTTTTTATGGTATTGCTTTCACTCGTGTCGTAATGCATTGTTTGCTGTTACTTAGTAACAGACTGTTGTGATAGTAGAGGGAAAACCTTGAGTAACATATATGTACTGGTATAAGGAAACCTTGAGTCGCATATGTATTTCGAAAAGTGAATAGTATTGATATTAATGATAATTGGTAAATTAAGGAATAATAATAATAATAATAATAATATAATAATAATAATAATAATAATAATAATAATAAAATTATTGGTGAAGAAATCCACAGTGGTGTAGATGTAAATATATAATTTAGAAATATATATGTGTATATATAATTATATATATATATATATTTATTTATTTATTTATTTATTTATACAAAAAAAAGAGCTTTCGAGAACCTGCTGTATTCTCCTTCTCAAGGAGCAGATTCTCGAAAGTTCTCTTTTTTTGTATATATTTCTAAAATATATCTTTACATCTGCACCACTGTGGATTTCTTCACCATTTGAGTGACTCATGCTATTATTATTATTATTATTATTATTATTATTATTATTATTATTATTATTATTATTATTAGTCTGAAAACTGTTGGTAGTAATAGCTGTATTATAACCATAAGGTTAGCACATCAAATATAATACCAGTCTAATGTCTTCTGGTGTAATACACGCATTAGCTTCAGTTCTGTTTAATTAAACAGACATTGTCTGGAAACACTGACCGTTTAGAATATTCATTAAAACGACTGTCACTCATTCTCTGCGTATCTGATTATATTTAGCCAGTCTCCCTTATATCAGGAATACAAACTGTTATCTCAAGGTTGGTATGTTTTAGATTTGTAGATTCCGTTTTCTAAACGGTATCTATTTTTGGGATCTAATATTCTCGAAACTTTATATTTAGATATTTGTCTAATTTCCTAAATAACATTTGCATTTTTTTAGATACTTTTTATTCAAGTAACCAGTGTATATTTATCGTAATTCATATTTTCGAATTAACAGCTGTTTGTAGAATTTCCTATTTTCAGAATAAACATTATTTTCAAAATTTATTCTTAAAATCATTTGCGTTTTTTGGAAATCCTCTAATCTTCGTAATAAATATTTTCTATGGAATCTTGCTTTCTCCAAATGTTTTTCAGCGATTATTGTTCGTCACAATAACTGTTTTTATCATTAATCTTTGTTTTCCACATAACCATATTCCCAGATTCTCCTTTTTTCTAGCTTGTAGATATATTTGTATTTACAAAGTAACTATTATAAGAGATTACGCTATTTTCGACATACGTATATTTAGTGGGTATCGTATTTCGAAATCAAATATACATGTAGAGACTCGCCTGATTTGTAAATAACACGTAATTTCGTATTTCTGTTGCAGTTATTTTCGAGGTTCTCTTAATTACAGAAATAGCCATTTCCATAAATATTCTTTCTAAGAAAGTCATCCAGTTAAAGCCTTTCAGGACGAAATACCAGGAGTCCGAGCATCAAGTAATTGCAGTCCTTTTGTGGGAGACTCATCGTCCATTGTGTCGTTTACCTCAGCAAAGCTGTAGGTCCTTGTCCAAGGTTTGGTGCCTGCATCTAGAGATGACTTCCATTTCCTTTCCCGTAGGGGATAGTGCCGTCAGTGTACCTTAAGAAGGTTCTTTGCAGCGTCCCTTCGGCCCTTAGCTGCAACCCCTTTCATTCCATTTACTGTACCTCCGTTCATATTGTCTTTCTTCCATCTTACTTCCCACCTTCCCCTAACAATTGTTTCATGGTGCAACTGCGAGGTTTTCTTCCTGTTACACCCTTAAAACCTTCTGTACAACTCAATTTCCCTTCAGCGCTGAATGACTTCATAGGTCCCAGTGCTTGTCCTTTGGCCTAAATTTTATATTCCATTCCATTCCAGAGGTCCTTTATCCCGCACTCCGCTGGAATGTGGAACAGTCTCCCTGAGGATGCTGTTCAATTAGAACCTCGAAAGTTCAAGCGAGGATGCAATGCATTTCTGCCCTAAAACAATTCACCTTGCATTGTAACAATTTATTTATATTGTATGTGTTTATCTATTAATTTATTAATTTATCTTGTTTTTTCCTTTTCTAATACTTAATCTCCCTTTTCTCTATTTCCTATTATCTTCTGTAACTTCTTTCAAATGAACACCCTGTTCTTGGGAAACTTGAATTTCAAGTCAGTGGCCCCCTGTAGACTTGTTCCATATGAATAGAGGTTTATCTTCTGAATAATAATAATAATAATAATAATAATAATAATAATAATAATAATAATAATAATAATCATATATCTAAGAGGAGAAATTCTGCTATGTATTCAGTCTGGGTATACATCCCAAGAAGAGATTCAGCCAGGTACACTATAATGTATTGTGATTTTGTAGAGAAAAGATTTACCTGGGAATAAAATATTTATGAATCTTGCCATAATTTAGAGTTGAAACGGAGCTATACTGCTTGGTATGCTTCATTTATGGTTCTTTGCATTATAAGATCAGATCAGCTAGAAATACTTGATTTAAGAATCTGGGCATATATTTAGAGATATTAAGTTGTTGATATATATATATATATATATATATATATATATATATATATATATATATATATATATATATATATATATATATATATATATATATATACATATATATATATATTATATATACATACATATATATATGTATATATACACATACATATGAGTAGTGTGTGTGTGTGTGTGTGTTGGAAATATAAAGCACATACACACACATATATATGTATATATATATCTATAAAATAGAGAGAGAGAGAGATTTAAAGAAGAGATTTGGCTGCATATACTGTATTGTCCTGGATTTAAATTCAAAGATGAGATTTAGGCTGGAATACTGTAGAAATGGATCTGGTATATATTGACAAGTATTTATCAATGAGATATCGAGAGGTATGCTTTATTTATGAGTCTGGAGATGTATTTGGAGATGAAACTATTTGAAAATATGTTTTCCAGTTCTGAATATTTTTTTTAATATCAGGAGCATAATTAAGTTTTCATTCCTAAAGTATGAAAACGCATAAAATTTGATGTCCGTAGCGTGTAATTCTGATTAAATTTTTGTGAGAGACATCACGTGGATGACCTTGACATTTTAGAGCCATTACACATTTTTGTATGATTAATTTCTCATGAATACTGAAAAGTTATCGAGCAAACTTAAATCAATCGGTATGCATGTCGCTTATTTGCAAACTGGAGAAAGTATGCCGTTTCAGTAGATTCCTTCGGGACATTCTTCAGTTGGCTGTTACAACATATTTTTTGTTTCTTTCTTTTTATTTCTTTCTTTCTTTCTTTCTTTCTTTAAATCTTCAGCTGAAACCCCTTATGGACAGAGCTGACTGACTATGAACCGAAAAGGGATTCGGAGGGAAATCAGCCTGTAGAGAGAGTTATAAGAATAGGTGATAAATAAATAAATATGACGGAACAGAAAGTACAGTTCATACACCTGACATTCAGGATTATTTCTGCACAGCCTAATAACAAGTGCCATGTAATCCGAGAATGCTAGAATATGTTCATCTTAATTTGCGTTATGATTATTGCTACGAAGCTCCATAATTCGAGAATACAGCAAATTGTGATCAGTGGTGACTGCTATAACGTCCCACTTATTTGTGACGTGTATTAAGACACCTTTCATTTTTTTTTTCTGGATATTGAAAGCTGTGACATTTTCCTGGTTTCATATTCCGTGCATCATTTGTTTTAGAAATGTTCTAAGAATGTTGTAATGTCTCGAAGTTGTTGTAGAGTTCTTAAAAAGTTTTGAAATATGTTCATCGATACAGAAGTGTATTCAGAGTTAATGTGATGTGTTTTAGCATAGACTTCTTTAGCGCATTTCAAGGCGGCTATAATTTAGGTATTAGGGGTCTGTTGAAATTTTGCCAGAATTTTTAAAGAACTTTCATGACGTGATTGTTCTCTTTATTTCAGAATAGCAAACAGTAGTTGTAACAATCTTCTCAGTATTGTTATGAAGGTGTCTATGACAATCTTAAAGATTTTCCTGGATTATTACGTTGAGCAGTAACCAATAATTAATTCACAATATCATGCCACAGTGGTTGTTATCAAATATTATAATTGTGACAGGGTTTTGCATGATTGTTATGTCATAGTTTAGGATTGCAATAAACATATATAAGGATTTGTATGTTGAGTAATTGCTGATAGTTCCGAAGATCATATAACATGCCCATAGTATAAGATGCAATAGCATATAATTTCCAGTTGTTGTAGCGTGTAAAATATACAAATTCAGAGAATGTGCTAAAAATTGGAAAATAATTTCACGTTTAGACCATGTCCTTGAAATAGACGAATGAAGAAATTAGAAGTCATTCTGTTCAGCTTCTCAAGGTCCGTGCCCTTGGAAAGTGAACCCGCATTTTACCTCAAACCCCCGCCCCCTTCCCTTCCCCACCCCACCCCCACCCTAAAGGCGCTGTTGTCAGTATTTAATATTGGAAACATGATCGACCTTTCGCCGCTATTAAATATTCCAGTTCTACTTGTTTTTCGATTATCTTTCCAGGTTGTTTTTTATTATATATAATAACCTTTTGGATAAAAATTAAAAAGTCAGAGTCAAGACAGGCATTATACTACTTTTAAACTTACTGATGTGTTGAAAGCCAGACTTCTTCTTACCTTTGGTATATTCAGATAAATATTAAGGGATTTTATGCGAAAGTGTTGACACTTATTATCCGTTCAAGTGGCAAGCTAAAAGAATGACTGTAGAAGGTGCCAAGTGACTTATATTTTTCCCGTTTTATGTCAACGAAAGGAAATGTCTAGATCAAGATTTTCAGACTTTATCTTGGATTTTTGCTTTTTCATTTTAAATTGTTGATTTAGTTTGCCTTTCGAAACTCTCATATATTGCGTTCATTAATAATAGAATTACAATGATAATGAGAGTGTGTTTTAGAATTGCTGAAGCAGGTACTACAACTATAAATTCTCTTCACTGTTTTCCTCCATATATTCGAAATTCTCTTCACTATTTTCCTCCGTATATCGGAAATTCTCTTCACTATTTTCCTCCGCACATCGGAAATTCTCTTCACTATTTTCCTCCGTATATCAGAAATTCTCTCCACTGTTTTCCTCCGTATATCGGAAATTCTCTTCACTATTTTCCTCCGTATATTGGAAATTCTCTTCACTTTTTTCCTCCGTATATCCGAAATTCACTTCACTATTTTCCTCCGTATATCGGAAATTCTCTTCACTAATTTCCTCCGTATATCGGAAATTCTCTTCACTAATTTCCTCCGTATATCCGAAATTCTCTTCACTATTTTCCTCCGTATATCCGAAATCCTCTTCACTATTTTCCTCCGTATATCCGAAATCCTCTTCACTATTTTCCTCCGTATATCCGAAATCCTCTTCACTATATTCCTCCGTATATCCGAAATCCTCCTCACTATTTTCCTCCGTATATCCGAAATCCTCTTCACTATATTCCTCCGTATATCCGAAATCCTCTTCACTATTTTCCTCCGTATATCCGAAATCCTCTTCACTATTTTCCTCCGTATATCCGAAATCCTCTTCACTATTTTCCTCCGTATATCCGAAATTCTCTTCACTATTTTCCTCCGTATATCCGAAATTCTCTTCACTATTTTCCTCCGTATATCCGAAATTCTCTTCACTATTTTCCTCCGTATATCCGAAATTCTCTTCATTATTTTCCTCCGTATATCCGAAATTCTGTTCACTATTTTCCTCCGTATATCTGAAATTCTCTTCATTATTTTCCTCCGTATATCCGAAATTCTCTTCACTGTTTTCCTCCGTATATCCGAAATCCTCTTCACTATTTTCCTCCGTATATCCGAAATTCTCTTCACTATTTTCCTCCGTATATCCGAAATTCTCTTCACTATTTTCCTCCGTATATCCGAAATTTTCTTCACTATTTTCCTCCGTATATCCGAAATCCTCTTCACTATTTTCCTCCGTATGTCCGAAATCCTCTTCACTATTTTCCTCCGTATATCCGAAATCCTCTTCACTATTTTCCTCCGTATATCCGAAATTTTCTTCATTATTTTCCTGCGTATATCCTAGAGAGCACAATAAAGGAAAGCTTGTCTGGAAAGTCTGCTTAAATTACATAAGTAATTTTCCACTTCTGCATGAGAAAAGCGCTAATAATATGCAGACTATTACAAATGTAGAAATCTCATAGCCTAAATTTTAAAAAAAAATGGTAAAGATATCCAGTCAGTGGTTTTTGCAGGACGGGGTGTAATTTTTTTTTTTTTTTTTTTTTTTTTACATTTTAGCTTGTACGGGAATGCTTGTGTTGTGACGTAAGTGGTGACTAGGAACTTTCATTTTCCCCATCATGGGCTTATTGTGTTTCAGATATCAATGTCGACGTTATTCCTAGTTCCAGTCGGAGGAGGAATGTGATTATTATGATCCATGATGATAATAATAATAGTCATAATAATAATGACAATAATAATAATTATAATAATAATAATAATAATAATAATGATTACTACTACTACTACTACTACTACTACTACTACTATTATTATTATTATTATTATTATTATTATTATTATTATTATTATTATTATTGCGGTTGGGACCTCTAAAATAACGGCCCATCATTAGAGCGACCATGAAGAGAGCTGGTGAGAAGGAGTAATGACTAAAATTGACAGGTATGACCTATCAAAGATGTCCTTATCAATAACATTAATTTGAATTGAAGAAGGAAACCAGCTCTGCCGATAACTCAGTCAAGTGGCTGCTGTCTCCAAGGTCAGGTACAGGAGTGGGAAGGTTGGGGGGAGGGGGGTGGTTGTAGAGTGAAGAAGTACCATTCCCGTACTAATGGCGTGCTCATAACCTCATAATATAAGGGGTATGAGGTAAGATGTCCTTCCTTGTATTTATTTTTAGAAACAAGTACATAACAGTTTATAAACGTGAAGGAATATTACGACATATATTTGATATTACAAAATATAATTAGTGTTTTTCAAGGGTTAATCGAATGATAACTTTTAAGATATTTAGTTGATAAACTTCATAGGTTTGCACAATATTTATTCATAAAAATCTCATAATAGCAAGAATCAGTAAAATGGAGAAGAAATCCACTAATGGTGTAAGGGTAAATATATATATATATATATATATACTATATATATATATATATATATATATATATATATATATATATATGTGTGTGTGTGTGTGTGTGTGTGTGTGTAAATAAATTGTGTAAATTTTATATATATATATATATACATATATATATATATATATATATATATATATATATATATATATATATATGTGTGTGTGTGTGTATGTGTGTGTGTGTGTGTGTGTGTGTGTGTGTGTGTATATAATGAGAGCTTTCGATAACCTGCCCGATTCTCTTTCTAGGTTCTCGAAAGCTCCCGTTTCGTGTATATATTTTTAATATTTATTTACACTTACACCATTGTGGATTTCTTCACCACACTATCTACTTCTAAGACGCAAGCCTTATATCTCCCATTAACGCACAGAGCTGTAGAGATCTATTCGAATAGCAGTCAGAAAATTAATGACTGATCACATCATGTGATCTGGCGTCACCACGGTCAAGGGCACAAACGCCTGTAGCATTAAGAAGTGACAAGGAGGTATTGGTTTTATCTGTGAGAGATCTTAATGGTAGTTTCTTTCTTAAGCTGTTCAGATATATACGCTTTCTCGGCATAAGTAGGCTTATTTTTCTTTTTTCTTTTTTTCAGGTAAAGAGAGAGCTCGGTTGGTTACTATTTCCCTAACTGCTTGGTAAGTGTAAGTAGATTTCATTGTTAGAAATTGTATGTACTATATATATATATATATATATATATATATATATATATATATATATATATATATATATATATATATATTTATGTATGTATGTATGTAATTCCTGTATGTATGTATGTATGTATGTATGTATTAATTCCTTACTGATACAATACTTATTTCAGTTAATGATACATTGGATTGAATTCCCTTTCTTTCGTTTTCCAAATTCATAAATCAATTCTTTCCCTTGAATATGATTAAAAGATATTCACATTAGATATATCATTAAAAACATTCATCACCTAAGACACACTAGCCACAGTTCCTTAGGACGCTTCGTACTAACATCTGGATCCGAAATTTATCTATGTATAATAATAAAATCCGAGTGTTTGTCCTCCCCCGGGTGACAGTAGGGAGACATGACACAGCCACCCACCCCCTGCAAACCGGTTTGTCCACCCCTGGTGGGGGCGGGGTAGGTAGGGGAACTGGAGGGTAGGGGAGACATCCACCTTCCTCCTGCAAAACTGTCTGTCCGCCCCGGGTGGGGGCGGGGTTGTTAGGGGATCGGGAGGGTAGGGGTTTCAGCAGCGCGGGGTTTCAGCAGCGCCGGGTTCCAGCGCGCGCTACTGTATCCTAAATTTATTGTTAATAATTCACGAGAAACTTATTATATACTCATATTTTTTACATAAAGACTAGGCTTAATAACACTTAACTGGCATTTAATTGTACGATACACTGTATCCCGAACTAAACGTCAAGGGATTGTCGTTAATTCGGCGTGAACTAAAGATTAACCTTTACGCTTTTACTCAATAGTAATAAAATAATAATCCTTCCTGTTGCCGGGGAACACTGTTTTTTACTTTAGAGGTTCAAAGTGTGCTGTTTCCTGATTTATATAAATATTACATGTTTATCAGTGTAGTGTGTGTCGCAGTTTAAAGGTTGCTAGTTGGTTTCCACACTATTATTATTATTATTATTATTATTATTATTATTATTATTATTATTATTATTATTATTATTATATTATTATTATATAGAAAATGAACCCTATTCGTATGGAACAAGCCTACAAGGACCATTGACTTGAAATTCAAACTTCCAAAGAATATGGTGTTCATTAAAAAGAAGTAACAGAACTCAGTGGGAAATACAGAAAGAAGGGATCACTAATTTCTAATGTTTTGAGTAAGATTTATAGGAATAAAGATATGAAGTCAACACTTCTCTTATCTGAAATGGAGTGTCCATAATAAGTTTGACATTTTATGACCTAAGATTGTGTCGTAGACAGAATTTGATTGCATTGAACAATAGGAAATATTCACGAAGAATTTCTTATGCACAAGGGAACGAAATTGCCTTGGAAACGTCGATGGCGCGCAGGGGAATGGAAGTGCTTAAAGGAGATATGGAATAATAAACAACAGATAATAAATAATAATAAAGGAATGTCAATGAGTATTAGTGCAAAGCCTGCTTTTAAGTAAATGAAAACGCGTAACCAGATATCCAAACTATTTACCAAGTTAATGGAAATTCTCACGTGGAATATCAACAGCTACATAAGGGTATTGAAGTAATATATATTATGACGACTTCTGTGTAACGGAATGGAATTATAATTAAGAAATGTTAACCCGAAATAAATGCATGTCAGACCTTGTGTAAAATGTTTATATGTACCTGACGGAATAGCAACGCTCGCGAGAGCTGAAAACTAGCACAGAGGGGGAACGGGAATACCTATGTAAACTTTAGCTTCAAAGTATTTAAATGAACAACATTCATAATTGATAAGTTGTCAAGCGAACAGGGGTTCCCGTACACGGTGCCAAATGTCCAAAGTGAAACGGAATTGATATTTATCCATTTTGCTGAATTGTTTAAGAGATTTTGATGAAGAGGAATGGTTCATATAATATATATATATATATATATATATATATATATATATATATATATATATATATATATATATATATATATATATATATATATATTGCACTAGTAATAAGGAGGCTGATCAATCTGAGACTTAATCATTCGTATTTTAGATAATTATGAATTGACACTATATGCTTTTCCGTGTCATGCATGGTGGGGAGGAGGGGGGAATATTACAGTCATTATTATCCTTATAGAATTGTGAATTCATTTACGGTCACAAAAACAATGTGCAAATGCAGTACAAACTTTATTCTTATTATATTCAGTGATGTCGGGTTGATTTCGTACAAAAATGTTTCAAGAGCACGATGTTTGTCGCTTTTTTTAATTATTATTATTACGATCACTCACCTATTAATGTTAAGCCTTAAAACGGAAACTATTTTATCTTGAGTGAAGAATTTCAGATTTTCATTCTGGTTTCAAAGGCGCCAGATTGTTTAATTATTATTATTATTATATCAGTAGATGATACCTGTTCACATGGGACAAGCACACAGGGGCCATTGACTTGAAATTCAAGCCTCCAAAGAATGTTTGTTTCAACCTCCCACCCCAAACCTCACACTGCAGCAGTAACTGATCATTTTTCATCGCCCAGGGCGAGACGCGAACCCGCGACATCTAAGTCGCATTCACGACACTAACCACTATACCACTGGATCATCTAAAGGTTGTTCGTGAGTGGCAAGCAAGGGACGTGCTATTGCACTGGCACAAATTTTCTTAGTGGCCATAAATATATTCATATTTTTTATAAGAATCATGATTGTAATGCTTTTTTCCCCACACTGTCCGAGTGAACGTAAATGTATTCGTATTTTTATTAGAATGATAATGGTTGTAATGCGTTCCCCGAACGTAAATGGTTCATATTTTTATATATAAGAATAATAATGATTGTAATAATTTCCCCACACTTTCGTAGTGAACCTAAATGGTTCATATTTTTATTAAAATAATAATGGTTGTAATGCTTTTTTCCCCACACTGTCGGAGTGAACGTAAATGTATTCATATTTTTATAAGAATAATAATGGTTGTAATGCTTTCCCCACACTTTCGTAGTGAACGTAAATATGTTCATATTTTTATAAAAATAATAATGGTTGTAATGTTTTCCCCACACTTTCGTAGTGAACGTAAATGCTTCATATTTTTTTATAAGAATAGTTGTAATGTTTTCCCCACACTTTCGTAGTGAACGTAAATGCTTCATATTTTTATTATATAAGAATAATGGTTGTAATGCTTTCCCCACACATTTTTTTAGTGAACGTAAATGCTTCATATTTTTATTATATAAGAATAATGGTTGTAATGCTTTCCCCACACATTTTTGTAGTGAATGTAAATGGTTTAAATGGTTCATCTTTTGTAAGAATAATAATGGTTGTAATGCTTTCCCCACAATACCCTAATAAACGTAAATGAAATCATATTTTTATAAGATTAATAACCGCTGTAATGTTTTCCCCCCATGCATGAAACGAAAGGTATACCGTATCAGTTCACAATAAACTATCTGAAAACACGTTCTTATCACGTCTCTGACAGACCAGCCTCCTTACTACCAGTTTATTATTCCATGACATATCACAAGCACGTCACTTATTGTGATGGCAGAGATAGCATTGTCAGCGGCACAAATGGAATCAGAATGCCTCCGAGATACTGAAGGGCGGACACTGGCAGCGGCTGAACGGGGCTTTTATCTTTTATCAGGCCCTGAATTCCACGTCACGAGTTATGTCACGGTGAAAGGGAAAAGACCGAGTCATCATCCTGTCTACTGCTGGGCTTTTGGGCCTCTTCTTGACCTGTGTGGCCGCGTTCAGACGCGCGAGGTCTGTTGCGAGTTTCAGTTACGGTTTGTTTTTTTTTTTTTTTACAATGATCGGTGCTGACCAGACGCTTAACTCTAATCTCAGGAAGACATTTGCGGCAGTAATGTTACTGAAACAAAAATATTTTAGAGAAAATATGAAGCATGATTATGTAACCTGATCGAGGTAGTTTTACAGAAGGCTTGCAACCGTGCGTGATATATACGTGTATAACTGTGTATTCGTATATATGCATGCAAGTGTGTGTGTGTATATATATATGTGTGTGTGTATATGTATATATATACATACATATGTATATATATATATATATATATATATATTTTTATATGTGTGTGTGTGTGTGTGTGTGTGTGTGTGTGTGAATGGTAGCCTTTTTGTTGTCATGAAAGGAATAACGCCATGCTCTGTGGATCAAATTGTTCTTATCTAGGTTTCTACGACATTTCAGAAAATACCTCATTCGTATGGTGTGATATTTGAGGGTCCTTCATTTAAATATCCTGATAGTAGAGATACTGTAAAATAACCAAAGGTATTTCACGAAAGTATCAAGAAAGATCAATAATGGATAATATACTAATTTCATGACAGCACTTTCCCTTAATTTTGCAACGCTTGGCACCGTGGACAAACAACCCTAAAATTGTGCAATATTTCATGGGACAAACGAGGTCATGGAAACTTGCTCTGGAAGCTAGTCACCGTCTAGGCATCTTCCTTGAGTCCTTGCATACTTTAATGAAAAGTATTGGTAATATTTATCTCGAAGAGCATCCCATTTGTTTCAAATACTTACGGTGAAATATAGATGTGTAAATTCTGGTCTTCAAGATTATTTTCATTCTTCTCAAGCTGCTTCTTAAGGCCAGCAATGTGTGTGTGTGTGTGTATATATGTATATATATATATATATATATATATATATATATATATATATATATATATATATATATATATATATATATATATATATATATATATATATATATATATATATACATACATACAGTAATTGCTTTATAGGTTCCTCATTTGATCATTTGATTATCGTTTTGCTATCCAACCTCGCACCCCATCACGACAATGTTTTTTTACATTATCTCACCAGCCGTCTTTCCATTTCACAGAACGTGCATTTTGTGGGAAGGTTAAGTGACGTATTTGGAGCGTCAAGCCCTTTGTTTTTTGTATGCATTATTTTTTAACACATGCCACTTTTATGGATGACAGAGCGTCATCCAGCATCCAGGGAGGTGGGATTTTGGAAGGTGGGGGAGGTGGACAGGCGTTATCAGCATCTGGGCGTCCGGTTACGTTACGCCTTGCATAACCGGACGAAGGTCAATGTTAAAAGAGACCTCATTTACATCGGATTTTTTTTTTTTTTCAGCAGCGACACAAATTCCGAGATGGCGATCCTTCAAGGCGAGACGCCGTTGCTTGTCCGCTTGAATAATGGGCGGAGGAGAGGAAAGAAAAACATAAAAGATTGCGAATGTAACTGTGAAGTGACAGGAGTGCAACGGTTATTGTTTTTGTTCTAGTTTTTTTGTGTTATCTTTCCTTTATCATAACGTGCATTATATTCCTCGCCTGACAGCGTTCTGTGTATTCTGTTGCCCCCAAATCATTGTTTTTTCTCTCTTTCTTTTAGTTGTTGTGCTATGTGCAACATTTGTCCATTTTTTGCTTGTCATATGGGAAATTGTGTGGTAAGTGAAACAAATGCTTTTGTGCTATAGCACTTTGGTGTTTATATTATTTTTGCCGCCGTTATGTAATTAAGTGGTCTACTTTTCGTTTTATTCATATGTTTGTTATTTGGCCATTGTATAGAATATTTGAGTAGCATCGGTCATTTCTTGTATGTGTATAAGTATGCATATATATATATGTATATATATATATGATGTGTGTGTGCGTATGTATATACATACATATTTATATGTGTATGTATATATGTATAATTTTCATATATATATATACATGTATATATGAAAAGCTCATTGGTAACATCTATTTGAATGCGTTATTACCTTTTCTCGAAGTGAGTCTGTTTCTGAATGTTTGTGCGTGTGTTTCTGCGTTTGATTTTCCGTTTAAATGTGAGAGAGAGAGAGAGAAATATTGGGTATACAAACTTGATTATTTGTTGTATACAAAGTCCTAGATATTCAACTCCATGGTCACTTGATAAGAGATAAATCTGTAGTAGCATAAGAATTTTTTAATGAAAATATCTCCTTAGTGTTCCAGTTGGTGGCACCGAGGTCTTGGGGACTGCACCACACGCACGAGTTAACGAGTTCGAACCGACTAAAGATGAGAATAAGTTGTTGGCTGTTGTTGTTTTGGGGATCAGAAATTTGGCAAGGGTGGCTGCGATGCTTGGAGATTCGCTGTTTCTGGAATTACAAAATGAAAGGCGTACGTCTCAGAGAAGTCCGTTGTAATGGGAATCGGCTTGTAAGGCACGTAAATAAAGTTATATATATATATACGTAAATAAATATATATATATATATATATATATATGTATATATATACTGTATACATATATATATTATATATATTATATATATATATATATATATATATATATATATATATATATATATATATATATATATATATATATATATATATATATATATATATATCTGATCCACGACAATAATAGCCAACAGCAGTCAAATAGCAACATATATTTGTATATGTAAGTTGACAAACATTAAGCTACAAATGTAATTTAATATCCATTTCGCTCTACCTTGGAAATATTACCGAAAGGGAATTATAATTGATGAACGATTCGGCACCTGGTAGATTCGAACGCCCGACAGTAAGGTTCGACTACCGTCCCTGAAAGTCGTCGATCTGCACTGTTGGGGTTTCGAATTTCCCAGGTGCTGAATCGTTTATCGATTAAAATTCCCCTTCTGTGATATTCCTGAGGTAGAGCGGTTTAGATATTAAACGACGTTTGTAGGTCATCGTTTGTGAATATGAAAAAGTCACCGTGTATGTGATAAAAATATACGTACGTATGTGTGTATGTGTAAAAACTCGGTGCTTTATCCCTGTGCATTCCTGATCGTAAACATCAACAAGTATCCTCTTTGTTGTATAAAGAAAAAATGGGTCATCAATTAAGAATACAAAGATGCCTCGTTACCTGCGCCTGTATAAACGATTATTTTATTGTTGTCGCTGGACAACTGGATGCCTATTGATGTGAGGAGTAAATAGATTCCATTAATGGATGCACTGGAGATGAATTGTTCGGAACCTGATCCGATAATGGGCTGAACTCACTGCTGAATGTGAAAGGTAAAATTGACGGCAGGACGGTAAAAGTTTAGGATTCTTGATTGCAATGATCTGAATACAGGTGAACTGATCTATCTGTCAGTAGATGGCGCGCAGGATCTACGACGTCTCAAATACCGGGATTTCGGAAGGACGAGTTTTAGGTTTTGTGATGTCTGGGGAACTAGTGTTTAGATGTCTAAATGTTGGGGGAATTTTCTCTTTTTATATATGCTGAGTCAGGCCTTCATTTTTATTGCCTGTCTTGCCCATTGTACCTTTTAAAAGATTGACATTTGTTTAAATGTATATATATATATATATATAATTATATATATATATTATTTATGTTGGTCACATTATTTTCTCTACTCGTTTTATATATGCTGAGTCAGGCCTTCATTTTTATTGCCCGTCTTGCCCATTGTACCTTTTAAAAGATATATATATATATATATATATATATATATATATATATATATATATATATATATATCTGTGTGTGTGATTGCTCATCACATATTAACTGTAATATAACATTCAATTTCTTTGTGTATATATTTATATGGCATGAAATACATTGCCTGTCACATTAGGACAAATGCGTTGTCATTATCACGTTTATTCTTCTCTCAAAATGACGCCATATTGGAAGTTGTGGCACGAACCACAAAATGATGAAGATTGATATTGTTTGCTTATACAGTGTTCTAACGTTTATTTTTATGTTACAATAACAACAAAGGATTGTCACGTTAATCTCTTCGTTTACTGATCACTTTTCTCAATCGGTTTTCAGTTCTGATTTGCCATTTGTTTCATGCCAGTTAGTAGTGAACATTTGTCGTACACTGATATCTCCGATTGCTGATCTTTTGCTTGCAAATGGCTTGCAATTGGTTATACATTTGAGTGACTTACCAGCGAGTTTTCCCCTAATGTGTTATCACATTTTCCTTTGCTCTGAAGTGATTTCGCCATTACCTTCTTTGATTATTCGTGTGTGTCCTACTTTTGCACATAGCTCCGTGTTTATTTGTTATCCAAATGTCACTTTATGAGTATAATCGTCCTTTTTATCACATTTTAGTGATGTTCTTTGAATTATGAGACGCTTCTCAGTCCTCCCTAGATTTTCCCTCGGTAATTTACCTTGAAATTTGTCACCAATTTTCGCGCACCGTCTGTGTTGAAATCTTGTATTTTTGTATGAATAGAATGAGAATTTTAATTTAATGTAATGGAAACCTGTCATTGTTCTGCCCACTTGTCAATTGGTGTTCCATAACGGTTGGTGGAATCTGTATAGTATTATTTCAAATGCATAATGTCTATACAGTTATATAGAAAATTCAAACGCATACTAATCAAGCGACGTTTTGATTTTATTAACTTTTTTGTCTCTCCTGTTTTTATGTGATATAAATTACAGGCATTAGTGGGGTCCAATTCTGATCCAGTCGAAGAGAAAGTTTTCACTCGATTTGTGTTAAGCAATTGATTTGGATTTTGAACATTACTGGCGCAGTCTACATTTGGATGCGTGGAAAATCATTCTTTCATACCGTCTTTTCGCATAATTTTTAATGAATATATCATCTTTGTGAATCAGTTGATACTGGATTATATACACTATCCTGGCGCTTTCCGGTTTAACGTGATAAAAATCAAAGTCGTGAACATACTCTATTTCTTATTGTTTGACAGAGAACCAAAGATATCTTTGTATGCAGTCATTAATACTATTTTAAACTCTTTTTCCTTTGAAGTTTTTTCAAGGGTTTTCTTTACTTCCAAAGATTTGTATTGTGTCCTTCCCCCAGCTCACTTCCTTATCTCACCCAGCTGGATCCAAGTTAGAATCTTAACTCTATTGTTGGGAACACATAGGCAGCAGATGAAGTCAACCCCCCCCCCACAAACTTCTTCCCTTTCACTTCTTGTTAAGTGACAAGTTTTTTTATGGTCCACGTTACATTATAAATAGAGATATGAGATTTACGTCCATTTGACATTTGAAGTATTAATCATAATAGCTGTATTTTACTGATGGTGTAGTAAAAGTAGTGGTTTATAGTAGTAGCAAGTAGCTACTACTACTAGTAGTAGTTGTAGTGGTTTGTCGTGGTTCAGTGGTACCACATGTTCTGAGGTTTGTATGTGTGTATGTATGAGAGAGAGAGAGAGAGAGAGAGAGAGAGAGAGAGAGAGAGAGAGAGAGAGAGAGAGAGAGAGAGAGATTTAGGAATGTAGGTATCTTCGACTTTTCCGAGAAATCTTTGGTTTTACTACCGATACGGTATGTTTTGAAATAAGAGTTTGGTGTCGCGTGAGAGAAGATAGAAAGTTGTAAAACGTGATGGATCAGTCGGGTTTTCTTAAGTTTGCTTAAGTGATTTTTTGTCCAGAAATCATGATCGAGTAACGTGGAAGGCTGTAATGTTTAAATGATAAAATGACAGTAATGGTAATCATGTTGCAGTACGACATGACATGGAAGAAGGGACAATAATAAATAATGATAATGATTAAAATAACAACAATTATTACAGAAGTGACATTAATAATTAACGATAATGATTAAAATAACAAATGATTAAAATAGTACAAAAACAGTACATTAATACAAAAACAGTATCAGTTAATAATAATAATAATAATAATAATAATAATATCAGCCCGGAACCCCACGCTATAAAAAACACCCAGTCGAATAGGATGACTGTGATAAACCAAAAAAAAAAAAATCAGTTAATAGTAATAACATGACAGTAATAATGATAGTAGTAGAACCATCTGTAGACAATAAGAATAATCATGAATATGGTCAGTATCAGAGCCTGTCCTTACAATAATAAAAAGAGAAAAAAGAAAAAAAGAGAAAATATGTGAAATTTCAGATGAAGTACCAGCGTTATGACCGCGGGGGTGGGTGGGGATGGGGTGAAGGAAGGGAGGTGGCTCAGCCGTGGGACAAAGGGAAGATAGTGATGGTGGGATGAAGCCAGTGGTTCTTAGGTTGAGAGAGAGAGAGAGAGAGAGAGAGAGAGAGAGAGAGAGAGAGAGAGAGAGAGAGAGAGATCGTGCCTTCAAGCGGGTGTGGGAAGGAGGAAGAGGGTCTCGTGTTGTTGTTATTATTATTATTATTATTATTATTATTATTATTATTATTATTATTTAAATGAGCTTGAATTCTGTTGAAACAAGTTAGAAGATAGAGAACTTGCCTCGCCAGATAACACGGAAGGAAATAGGATAAACAGTCATTGAACTTTTACTAAGTAAATGACGTAACGACCTAAAGAAACGAAGGTGAAAAAATATGAAATTCCATAATTTTTATTAAATGTCTTGAACGATCATATAATTCCTTACGCCAAGATATTCAAACACTGTGCATCCTGCATTTGCCTAAGCAATGCGCGCAGGTATTCACAGAAAGAAATAAAGCCCTAAGGGAAGTTTAGGCACCATTAACATTTCCATTAAGCTTAATGGTAGCTGACTAACCGCTGATGACCTTAAATGAGCTGGTAGCTACTTACTTTTAATGGCGAGAAAATAATCACTGACGCATAATTCTGGGGATCTTATAGCTAACATTATTTTTAAGCTAATATATATATATATATATATATATATATATATATATATATATATATATATATATATATATATATATATTTGTATATATATATTTGTACAAAATTTTTTTTTTTTTTTTTTGCAATTGTGTAAGGAATTGTATTTATTAAGTGGCCCAATTTAATATTCATTACCGCCTCGCAGTCATTCACCTTCAAGTTATCAACGCTTAGCGTTAAGTGAAGTTAAAATTTCTGAGAGCATTGAGTTCTTTCGCGATTAGGAGAATAGCTGTTTAGGAAGTCAGGGGAAGGTTTATGGGGTTGCGTTCTTGTTGTAGGGGGTAGAGGTGGGGACGGGGAGGTCGGCGTTCGGAGTTGGTATACAAGAGGCCAGTCGGTGAACCCTGGTTATTTTTCTTTCCTACTTTAGAGCAGGAAATAAAATAAGCCTTTTTTTTATTATTTTTCTGAAGATAATTCAATAAAATTAGTCTTAGCAAATATCTCTATTATATCCATTTAAAGCCGAATTTGTCATTTCTTGTAAGGATGGTCCCAGCATGAATCCTGTGTGTGTTTTTTTTTATTTTTTTTTTATTTGGTAATTATTATTCAGTATTATTATTTAAAATCAACGTCAATCATGTCTCGTAAGTTTTGATATCGAAGCAGAGGTTTTTACATAGCGTCGAGATAGTTGCTTGAGATAGGATGGTGTTTTTAGGGTGGGAGGCAGAGGCTATGCTGGATGGGGGGAGAAAGAAGGGGGAGGGGGTTGTGGTTGGGAGTTTTTTAGGGGGATAGAGGCCGTCACAAAAACCCCAACACCGCCATTGCCCGGGAAATCGGCGTTTGTTCGGCGGTATGCAGTCGCCATCGAGCACATAAGGTGATTTTAATGCCGTATAGATACCGAGCTTTTTCTCCACTCGCTTTGGAAGTGATTTTACTTCACTGTTCAAACTTCGGTCGTCCACATTACTATCCATTGACCTGTAGCGACTGGCTTAAGACGGAAACTCTAATGTAGATCAAGAGGCAAAACTATTATCAAGTTTTTCCTGTTTGGC
The DNA here is from genome assembly GCF_040412425.1 of Macrobrachium rosenbergii. NCBI lineage: Eukaryota > Metazoa > Arthropoda > Malacostraca > Decapoda > Palaemonidae > Macrobrachium > Macrobrachium rosenbergii. The sequence continues at coordinate 7,076,000 of NC_089745.1, read as the reverse complement.
AACTGCGTTTCAACGTCTTATGCGAATCGCTTGAGACGTCTTATCCGAGTATCAAGTATCGGGCTTTTAATATTCTGGTAATCATTTTATTCTCAGAAAACATACGATGGATATCGTTACATCTCTTCAGCACAAATGATATTTGTTGTATTTCCCGTGATTCCAAGAACGTGCAAACTACAAATAAACCGGCAACTCAGCCGTCCAGGTGACCTTCCTACAAGTTGGCAAGTCTCCAAATCAACTGGGAGTCCCACGACTTGCCAGTTGCTGCAGCAGCTTTTGTCGTACTGGTCTGGCTTCGGTCAAAACCACTTGTCAGTGACTGTTTGGCTTTAGTGGAAGACGGTGCGTCGGCGCTGTAATTCCCGTTGTGTATTCACTTCGAAAGCTTATCGACTGAAATGAGCTTCTAGTGACTGAGGAGGATTGATGGAAAATATGTTTCCAGGTGGATAGAAGCTTAATTTTAATGGATTTGTGACACGGGTGCTAAATTCCCCGCGTTTAAAACATTGAAGGATTTGTATTGGAATACTACAGTAAAACTCGTCCGTCGACTTCAGAGATTGTCCCACTTCACGATGGAAGGTAAGTTTGAAGTTTATCAGGTTTTCTTACAGTGTATTTTTGACTTTTGTAAGAAAGAAGTTCATGTGCATCGAAAGGAACGTATAGTTGACTAGTACAGTAACCAAAAAAGCCTGGGAGAGGAATCCTCCCGTAAAGACAAGAGTTATAGAAGCAGAAGCCCACCTTGAGGGTCGTATCAAGACCGCTTGCTTAGTGGACAAGACAAGTTTCCGGGATGTGTCATGAGTCAGTGTGACCTGACTCCGGTCAGCCCCTTTATTATAGATTTTCACAACTATAAAGAAAATTATTTGGTTATTCACGAGTATTATTGGTGCTTTCATATAGTTTTTGCAAGAATTGCTTTGGCAAGATGTAAGAAATGCTGAATGTGACTAAGTTTATGGGATTTTGCTTGATCAGTGATTGATGTAAGAGAGAGTGGTAAATCATATATATATGTGTATACTTAAACAGTATATATTATATATATATATATATATATATATATATATATATATATATATATATATATATATATATATATATATATATATATATATATATGTATGTATGTATGTATATATTATATATATACTGTATATAGCCTATATAGCCTAAAAAGAAAAGAAAGGCCGCGAGATATCAACATTGCCGTAGGCTCATGGGAACCTGGGGATAGTTGACGCAATTTTCAGACCTTTTTAAACAGCATATGGGTTGCGTTTGTTCGTTGCTTCGTTATTACTTGGTAATTCGAATGTGTAACTGAAAGTATCTAGCGTATATATGTTTGGTATTACATTGTAATTCCCTTTATTCTTAAAAAGGTATTACTCGAATATCTCCGCTGATATGAAGTCCCTCGTGGGCTTTCGCAGCCTTGGTAGAGTTCACGGTTAATAAACTGTAAATAAATCTACATTAATATTAACCATAAATTACAAAGGAATTATGCCGTTGCAATAATTACTTGTGCATTGAATTTTCAGCAAGTTATCCAGACAGCAGCTCATTTTGATTAGTCATATACCGAAGATTCGGTAGAGAGAGAGAGAGACCATTTTCGCAACTTAATGTGCAATTAACGGAGCAACACCGTATCCCATTTAACATTCTCTCGTAGGTAAAAACATGTCAGAAGTTTTTGTTTGGATGACGGACCCTGGGAATGTCTGCGTGTACTTCTGTGTACTTTTAGGGATCTCAAGGTTTCACCCAAGAATTTTTCTTAGTATGTGTGCACAGATCTTACATAGTTTCCAATGTGTGGATGAAGAACTGTGTGTGTCCGGTGGTTTAACCGTGCTTGTAATAGAGGGAAGCTTTGTACTGATATTTATTTTGAAGTGTTTGTGCAATTTAGTTATGACATTGGGGGTGGTAGAGTCACATCAGGACGCATTATGGATATACAATTGACTGTTGAGAGATTATATAATGAACACGTAACTACATAATGAAAATTAATATAACCAATATACGCTTGGCTACTCGAATGATGCATGCGTTTTTGTATGCGCGTAGTTATTTATAAGCATACGCACTCTCATTATCATTTTTATTTAACCACATAATAACACCTGTCACTTTTATGTCGGCAGAGATGTTTCTCTCTTAAGAAACGCACTCATAAAAAAATAGTGTGAGACCTGATAAGCAAACTCTCAGTATCCATGTAGAAGTGTTTTGGATCAGTTTAATGTAGTGTTTAGAGGCTTAATAGGATACACGACTAATATATTTTTTACTAATAATATTAGTATACGGCTCTCATGTGCAATTGTGCGCTGTATTCTTGAAGTAAGAATTGAGAAAGCTTAAAGGTCCTCGCGGTAGATTTCTTCTTTTTTTTTTTGTCATTGATGATTGCTTGTAATCGTGACTAATTGAACGTGCGCCTCAGAGCGCTGTTGGAATTAATATTTAATAGTCTTGATAGCTGTAAGCGATGTATCATTGTCGATTTGGCTTAAAATCATTTTTGTGGGGCTGCATTATTTTTTGACAAGGTGCCCTACGGGAAGTTTTTTTTTTTTTTTGTATTTTGAGAATACGTCATTATCCTCTTTTTTTTTTTTTTTTTTTTTTTTTTTTTTTTTACGGTGCCCTCGACCCAAGAAGAAAGAAGACATTAAGAATCCAACATACCACTCTAAGTACTAGTACACACCCAAGAATTATCATCCATGTCACCCCTATCATTATCAGCACCACCCTCATTATTGTATGTTATTATCTTCTCTCTCATCAAACATTGTTTTTTTCTTTGTCTCTGTGAGTCATATAGACTATGCAGCTCCATATGTTTGTTAATGACAATTAAATAATTGGTTTCTTGAATTGTTCATCAGTCGTTAAGTTACAAGGAAGTAGAATACAAAGTAGGCTATTCCCGGAAAGGTTATTGTGTGGCTGAAGGTGTATCTCTCTTATAAGGTATTTGATTTATGTTGAAGAAGCTCGACGTTTGAGTGTGTGCTTGTTAGAGCAGTGTTTTGTTTTTAAACTGATACACATGTTTACTATGTATATTTATATCATATATATAATGTAAATGTGTGTATATGTATATATATATATATATATGTATAAATACTTATATATAATGTAAATATGTGTATATGTATATTTATTTGCATAAATACTTATACATATATATATATATAATGTATATATAATGTAAATATATGTATACATTTATATATATTTATATAAATATATATATATATATATATATATATATATATATATATGTATGTATATATTTTTCAAGTGAATATTGCAGATATACACTCTTTTCCAATTTTAGAGGATGGTTTTAGAGAATGTGAACCTCTGATTATCAGCAATTCTATTAATTATGCCTTCCCCCACCTTAGCTGCAGCCCACTATAGTTGACTGAATACCAGATGCATAATTCACCGTTTAGGACAGCAGAGACGCAAAGCAGTTTTGGGATACTGGCGTGGGGGGACAGTTCCTGTCCTTAGAAATGTGTGTGTAGGTGGGTGTGTTTCATAGATGTGTACGTGTCGACTGGCACACGGTATGAATAAATTTGCATACACGCACACATATACGCATTGACTCCCGTTTTAAATGAACCTGTTTGGGAAATGCAGTACGTTTTTTAGCAGCCTCCAACAACTCGAAGCGGTTAGCCTAATAGGTCTCGAGACGACCTTTCGGTTAAGGACGTGTTCCTCATTAAAACCTCTCAGTTTCTCCTGACATTTTTGAGGACTCACTGACGCATTGAGATAACAAGCAATGACTGATGTGCCATGCGTTTAATTGGCAACAATGCCCTTTTATTGGCAACAATGACCTTTTCCTTCCCCCACCACCGTTGTTTGCCTTTGTCGTGCATGACACGACCGGTGTTAACGATCTGTGTTGTTGCCGTGGTGGGCTGTTTGAAACTGGTTACGTCAGATGGTTAATGCCGTTGCTTGGAAATAGCGTCTTCTTCTTCGTTTATTTATACAAGGAAAGACAATATTATAGGTTCCTTTTTTACAAGGAAATTCTTTACATTATTGTGGACTGTTCATTTCTGCTGCATTGGTGGCGTTCGTGACCAGTCCTTCTACATGCCGTATAAATCTCAATACGTACTCTTATATTTATATTTATGGTATGGAAAAGACAATGTACATTTAATAAAGTTTGCTTTTGATTAGCACAGAATTTGAGGAAGGAAGTGTAGAGTAACAGAGTAATTTTATATAACAATATAATTTAAGTAAAACACAATTGCTAATTCAACGTGTTTTATACACCAATATAGTTTAAGTAAAACACGATTGCGAAGTTAATTATTGCAGTCACTTTTGATAGAATGGGCATACCTTAGGAAAAGAGCATCAGTATTAAGTCCAATTCCGGAATTATCTCCATAAGGATCATGGAAGTCTTGCTAATTTGTATTTCTGGGTCTCTGCAATTTCTAGCAGCATCAGGATATGAACTCGTAGTTTTTTCCAATAAATTTCATAACCGCCGATGATATCCACGTGGGAAATGTTGAAATTTTCCTCTTATTTCCAGTTTTTGTTCGTCCTTCACACTCTCATTTTCTTCTATTGTTGATGTCCGGGACAGATAATATGTCAGCTTATCTGTGTTATAGTTCTCGTCAGAATCGGCTGCCGGGACAAAAGGCTTCTGTTTGCAAATGTTATTGTTGCATTTCCTCCTGCACTTTTTCCTGCTTATTCCCGTTCCTTTCCTTCCACTTGCACGTTCCGTCGCTTGTGGTTGTTCACTACCTTAATACAATTCAACTTGTAATATTTTACGTACATTTTATTTATTTATTAATTTGTTAATTTATCTGTTTTTTTAGTAACTGATCTCCTCTTTTTGTACTTCCCATTACCTACTGTTACTTCTTCGAATGAACGCCATATTCTTTGGGAGCTTGATTTATCTATTTACTAATTTGTTAATTTATCTGTTTTTATAATAACTGATCTCTTTTTGTACTTCCCATTACCTTCTGTTACTTCTTCGAATGAACACCATATTCTTTGGGAGCTTGAATTTCAAGTCATCATTGGCCCCTTTGAGCTTGTTCCATATGAATAGGCTTCATCTTTGAATATATATATATATATATATATATATATATATATATATATATATATATAATTTATATTATATATATATATATATATATATATATATATATATATATCTATAATCTTTTTTATGCTTTTTCACTCGTTGCTTTCTTCTTTTCCTTGAGCGAATGATAATGTTTTAGGCATGCTCCGGTAAATTCCCATGTGCTCTATTTCTTGCATATTCCTTCTCTGTGAAACTCTCACTCCTTTCCCTTTTCCATTCCTTACCCATTCCGTCCTGCGTTCTCATTGCTTGACCTTTCCGTCTCTCCCAGTAATCCCTTTGCCTGGTCATCTAGTTTCTTCTTTCATTCCCATTCCTTGTACAGGCCTTTCCTCTCGGCCTTTACCTTTTTTGCTGCTTTCCCAATTTTTTTATCGTTTCCTTCTCTTGCATTCCCGTTCTGTTCATGTTACTCTCCAATTTTTTTTGGGGGGGGCGGGGAGGGATTCTCGTTTCTTGCAAGTTTCCTTCCTTTCTGTATTTCTGTCTTTCCATTGACGTTCCTTGACCATTTCTTCTTTTGGCATATTCCCGTACCTTACCTATTACCCTTCATTTCTCTTTTGCATGTCTTGCCCGTATTCCCTCCCTACTATCATTTCTGTTCCTTGCCCGTCCCTTATCTCCTCTGCAACTTTCCATAGGTATTGACCTCCTGTCATGTTTCCCTAGTTTATGCAGTTTCCTTGTCATGCCATTTTTTTTTTTTTTTTTTTTTTTTTTTTTTTAGTTTTCTGTTAAAGAAAGCTATTGTGCCGCCTTTGTCTGGCCGTCCGCGCTTTATTCTGTCCGCCCTCAGATCTTAAAAACTACTAAGGTTAGAGGGCTGCAAATTGGCATGTTGATCATCTACCCATCAATCATCAAACATAGTAAATTACAGACCTCTAGCCTCGGTAGTTTTTATTTGATTTAAGGTTAAAGTCAGCCGTAATCTTGCTTCTAGCAGGGTGTATAGGATAGGCCACCACCGGGCCGTGATTAAAGTTTCATGTGCCGCGGCTCGTACAGCACTGTACCGAGACCACCGAAAGATAGATCCATTTTCGGTGGCCTTGATTATGCGCTGTAGCGGATGTGCAGAAAACTCGATTGTGCCGAAGTTTTTCGGCGCATTTTTTTACTTGTTATTTATTAGTAAAGGCTCCATTTCGGCCGTTCCCCGTGGCGGTACGAAAAGTCCGAGTTCACCTTTTGTGTTTTTGTTCATAACGGCCTCGATCGGGTTACTGTATGCGTTGGAAACTTGGAGTTTAATTGAGGAGAAACAATGCAGCCTTTGTTTCGGGAATCGTTTGTATTTAGGCTCCTATTTGTTGTCAAGTCGATGTTTACATAGGATTGTGTGTTGGGGGTCTGGGATGGTATGTGTGTGGAGGCGTTCTGTATAGTTTTTGTTTATTATACATTTTACGTTTATACGAGACAGCGTTTGTGCTAACTGTATGAAATACGAAAATGTACGTAGGTTTGCAATATAGACCTAACCGAATACCGTGAAAATAACCACTTTTTTTTGTGGTAATGCATTACGAGAATCGAAAGTTTTGGTCTGATTTTTAGTTATCGTGAAATGTATTTCTTATTTTGAAAAAATCCGCAGTTTCTCAGGTTCAGAGAATTGTTGCATTGAAGGTATTTTTACTTCAAGCTGTGATCATAGAGTTTTGCATGTGAGATGTAACCCAGGCATATGCTAGCACCTTGATTGTTCAGTAAGGTACTCCAAGGTCATACATATAAATATATATTTATGTGTATGTGTATATATATATATATATATATATATATATATATATATATATATATATATATATACTGTACATATATATAATATATACAGCCTATATACTTATATGTATATGTATGTGTTTATATATTGCAATAATTACATTTTGCATTTGAGATGTTGTAGCCCCAGGCATATGCAAGCATCCAGATTGTTCAATAAGGTACTCCAAGTTCATGTGTATATGTATATGTATGTGTTTATATATTGCAATAATCACATTGACATATATGTTACCATACAGAAGAATAAGTTATTTAAGAAAACTATAAGATTACCTGACAAATCTTGGGGACCGTCAATGAACCAAATAAGATCTAATAGGAAGGCCTTCGAAAATAGTGTTGACTCCCCGCCCCCGTCCTCCCGTCCCCCTCCCACCCCACCCCACCCCACCCCACGACAACTGGTTACTCAAGTAGTTTGTTCCCTAGGAGTTGAATTAATTCAGCTCAGGAATAATGAACCCACTGGAAGGTTCTGGATAGTGTTCAAGGATAGGCCATCTTCACGCGGAATCCTTATGCCCCAATTACCCGTGCTCTTAAAGCACTGTTGGGCTGATCATGCAATTATGCTTTCTGCTTGAGTTCTGCGAAAGGTTAATTGGTAAGGCTACCTGCGAGACTCCACCTACTTTCGAGGTCAGGTTTATAATTGGAGGCTCTTGGTATTCTAAAACTGCCCATGTCATATGTTGGGTACGGTTACATCGTAGTTATTATTCGTCTCGGCTGCGTCTGGGTAAGTGCTAGCGGTATTAGTCCGTCTAGGCGAATGATTTTATTTATTTAATTTCTTTTATTACGTGAGGGCCATTCGTTTGTCGTAGTAAATGGTTGCATTAGTTTATTTTGGCAGTAATTATTGACTCATACTTGGTTTGGGAAATGCAAACTTTTTTTTTTTTTAATTTGTCTTCGGAGTAGTCAGCGGACCTGGCTTTGTCTGGGTGGGTGTTTATTCATTCATTTCGTAATTAGGCTACCTACATAATAGGCCCCCTTAGCTGATCCCTTGCCATTTATGGCGTCCGTTGTGACCCGTACATTCACTTGCTTTAACGTTTATGCAGACACATTCGAAGAATCATGCGGCGTACTCCACGGTAATGATCAAACCCGCACCATCATAACATTTAGAAAATAAGTTTCAATTTCTCTCTGAAAGACTTGATATTGTCGTCCCTCCTTTTATCATGTGGGAGCTTAATGTGTAATCTAGGAGCTGCTTAGTCGGTTATTTGCTAAGTCTTCATCATAGGTGAATGCTCACGTTATCACTGCGTTTTATTGCAGCTGTGTGCAGCGGTCTTCAATTTGTCTTGACGTACGGTCACCGGGCCTTAGAAGTAGCTAATGGTCCCGTCTTGTTGATAAGTTGCAAGACCGGTTTTAATTCCCTATGTATTTGGATCAGGCTAATGGAGTCATACGTGCTTTAAGTAGCTTTAACCAAGCGAGTGACATATCCAGAAAGAAAAAGTTGCTTGCAAGAATGGGGCGTTTGCTTGCAGTGACATTGCTCTCATGCAAACAGGTTTTTTTTTTTTTGCTTCCCGTGAATGTTCTTTCCAGGCGCAAGCAATTGCGGGGTTGAAAAGAGCAAGCGCTGTTTGTGGTTTCTTTAAATGCACATATTCCAGACTTCTTTTTACGAAGGTGCTTTACATTGATCCTTAATGAGGTCAGACAAGGGACCCGTGGATTTTTGCGGTTCGTGTACTGTTAAAAAAGAGGGCTAAGTGATTTTCCTATTGTGTGTGAGATAATTAATGGTAAATATTTTCCCTTGTTAGGTATGTACTATTTTCACCCAAAAATAGAGGAGAGTGCCGTATATATTGCTCGGATTATCAGGCATATTTTCATTGTATCACCCCTTTTAAGAACAGGAGTTATTTTTTTAACAAAATTAATGAGACACTGATAAGTATCTCATTAACTGTATCATGCCAGGTAGGCCTCATAACCTTTAAGTGTGAAAGCCACTGCAAGAAAACCCGTAATACAAGAAAATATCCCCTGGTTAGGTGACAATGCCAGTACCCCGTTGTTGGGTAGTGCCGTCAGTGCACCTCATGCTTGCACTATGGGCATTGCTTAGGGTTCTTTGCAGCGTGCCTTCGGCCCCTCGCTGCAACCCCTTTCGTTCCTTTTACTGTTTCTCCTTTTATATTCTCTTTCCTTCATCTGACCTTCCACCCTCTCCTAACAATTGATTCATAGTGCAACTGCGAGGTTTCCCTCCTTATACATCTTTCAGACCTTTTACTGCCAATTTCCGTTTCAGCGCTTAATGACCTCATAGGTCCCAGTGCTTGGCCTTTGGCCTAAATCCAGTATTCAATTCAGTTCAATTCTATAGTGCCAATAGTAAGATATGCCGTGTTTTTAAAACACATAAATATGTCACTGCTGAATATATCAACTGAGAACATCTCGGCGTAACTTTCAGTGGAACAGAATAGCCAAGTAGATTCACTAACTTGCGTCCTTGGGCCGAGAAAGGGAAGACATTTCGAAGAGGCCCCGAAATGGAGTTCCTAAATGGGTATTGACGTAACAATGAGAAAGGAACTTGGTGGTTCAAATAAATCTCCCTCTCTGTCTGCCTCCTGTCTTTAGCCTTATATTTTACTGCCCCGGAATGTATATGTATGTGAACGTATATATGTGTGTGTATATAATATATATATATATATATATATATATATATATATATATATATATATATATATATAAATATATATATATATATATATATATATATATATATATATATATATATACAGTATATATATATTATATATTATATATATATAAATAATATATATATATATATATATATATTATATATTATATATATATATATATATATATATATATATATATATATATTTAATATACATATATATTATATATACGTATATTATAAATATATATATAAATATATATGTATACACACATATATACTGCATATTTAACATTCTGTGTGGGCGCATGCGCACACCAGCTTCCATTCAAGAATACCCGGATTAATAAAGCACACAGTATACAGTTTCACGAAAGCTAACGAAGATGGACGTCGAGTGAGCTCTCGACGAACTATTACACGGGTGGGTAACTGGTCACCCATTACACTTTCCCGTGGATTCCAGTATGCGCAGAACTCTGGGTAACTGTGATGGGAGAAAAGAACATCTGGTCGTTTCCATAGACTCTCTTTGACTCTCGGCTTCGGTTTGGTTAGCCATATTTCGTGCCTGTTGGGAAGCTGGTGGACTTCTCTCCGCATTTAGAAAGGGATGGAGATGAGTCTCTCTCTCTCTCTCTCTCTCTCTCTCTCTCTCTCTCTCTCTCTCCTCTCTCTCTCTCTCTCTCCTTAGCTTAGGATATGACCAATAATCTGGGATTCCAAATGGTCATTTTACAAAGTAGAGGAGTAGTCAGTGGATTTTTTTTTTTTTTTTTTTTTTTAAGATAATTCTCCTTTGAATCATGTCAGGAGCAGCTTGTTAGGGTTTTAAATTAATAGCGTCATTGCATTCAATTATCATACATTTTCAGTTTTAACAGTACTAGTCGAGTGTGACGGGTTTTTTTTATCTCTCTCTCTCTCTCTCTCTCTCTCTCTCTCTCTCTCTCTCTCTCTCTCTCTCTCTCTCTCTCTCTCTTACACGAACATACGGTTGTGTATATGAAAGAAAATACATAGTGTGCATCAGCTCCCTTGAGGTGATGTAGCACTTCTGCTGAAGATTAAGGATCCCCCAAGGTTTTGACTGCATGGGCTGCCATGTGGAATGTCTTTCCAATATTGTAATCGTCATATCGTGGTGAACCTGGCTACTCAAGGATGACTGATTCAAGGCCTTGGTAGGTGTAGATTTTCAGGGTTAAGAACACAGTGAACTTGACTCAGTCACTCCTGAGAGAGAGAGAGAGAGAGAGAGAGAGAGAGAGAGAGAGAGAGACAGAGACAAAACATATGCATTACTTCGTCAAAATGTAAACAATACACAAGCTAGGACTGCACCCAAGGACCCATAGTTATAGAGTTGAGATTTTAGCCCCTAAGAGAGAGAGAGAGAGAGTTTCCAGCCCTAATTTTCGTTGGCTGTATCGGAACAATCCGGTGGCTTACCTTTAGTACACTGTCGAATTATAGCAAAATGCTATTGCTATGTAAGTGTGGATAGTGAGTTTCTGATATTAAAAATGGAACTGTTAAATGATTTTTTTTTTTTTTTGCATTTTTTTCTATTAAGTAGAGCTAAATTATAGGTAAACAACATTGTGGTAAGATGGCTAATATAATAAAGAGTGTTCAGAGTTGTTTTGAGGTAGTTTGATTACATGGAGAAAAGGGGGTTAGTATATAGCATAGAATTTTTGCGAATGAGATGGCAAGAGTGCTGAGCAGGTAGTGTGTAAGAAGTGTTGAAATGGAGAGGCCGAGAGGTGTTGTGTGTATCAGGGCTGTCGAGTTGCTTATGAGACCTCTTTGTACTGTAGGTATAAGAAACGGCTGATGCCATCGTAAGTTTTTACACGAGGGCTTCGCATTTCATATAGTGGTTAAGGATGAACATGGCAGTAAATTGCTTAAAGGAACATTTTTATGATACATATATGTGTGTATGTGTGTGTGTGTAATATGTATGTATATAGGCCTATGTATGTAAATATCTATGTACCAGTCGAGCCCCAAAATTCGGCGTCAATAGCCTAGATGTTGTGACGCCAGTTGTAGTCACCATAAATCACTCAATCAAATAAAAGCCCCAAAATTGATTTTGGGCAGTTAAAGGTGCCTTTAAGGTCTGTTTTATCCACACAGTCAATCGATTTTTATTGATCCCATCTGCGACATAAAAACTTGAGACCCCAGCATTATTCACGAGAAGGGTGTATGATGTTTATTATTAACATTTATAATTATTTGTTTGTTATGGAGTAGGTTAACTAAATCTCAACTCGAGACCTCCACAGGAGCCTTGCTGTGAATAGGCACTGACGTCAGCTGTGGTCAAGGAAAGGGCATGGAAATAAGTTGCAACGTCTCCTAGAGTAACGCCAGACCTTATATGTATGAGAGAGAGAGAAATTAGCGTTTTGATTCTTTGAGCTAAAGCAAACCAAAGCAAAGATCCTTAGTTGAACGCTGGAAAGAGAGAGATTAGCGTTGGCTAATTCTTTGAACTAGGCCAAACCAAAGCAAAGAATCCCTAGTTAAAAACGCAGGGAAGAGAGAGAGAGAGAGAGAGAGAGAGAGAGAGCGTAGTAATCAGCATTTTCACAGATTAAAGAAACAAAGACTTCAAGGTTTTACTTTGCAATGATGTAATCGTTTAGCGTTGTTTTGAATTCTTTGAACTAAGCAGACCAAAGCAAGGTATCCTTAGTTAAACGCAGAGAGAGAGAGAGAGAGAGAGAGAGAGAGAAAGCATGCTCATAGATTAGATAAACACAGGCTGGAAGAAATCATCGTGTGACGCAGTCTTGAATTCTTTGAGCTAATCAAACCAAAGCAAAGAATCCCTAGTTAAACGCAAGAGAGAGAGAGAGAGAGAGAGAGAGGCAGAGAAGCGAGCCAGGTAGGTAGGTACTAGTGAGCCACGTGACCACAGTCGGTTCCTAAGATACTCGAGCATGCAGAGCGATACACGCCCTGTTGTAGTAACTATCCTGAAGGAAGGTCACTCGACAGCCAGAACCCATTTCTTTTTTTTCTTTTATAGGTGGTTATCTCCTTCGAGAAAGAAGAAAGTTATTTATCGCCACAATAGACGCTGCTTGTTTTGTGCTGCTTACATTTCTTGCCCCCTTTCGTGCGTCCTGCACCGGCCTTGGGGTTAGTGTGTATGTGCGTGCGTGTGTGTGTCTGTCGCACAGGTTCCGAGTAGCTCTGTGCCCTTCAGCGTTACGTTACGTAATTGTGAAGATGATACCATTTGCCTTTGCCTTAGCCAGTCTTCCCCTCTCTCTCTCTCTCTCTCTCTCTCTCTCTCTCTCTCTCTCTCTCTCTCTATATCTCTATATCTCTATATATATATATATATATATATATATGTGTGTGTGTGTATATATATATATATATATATATATATATATATATATATATATATATATATATAGTGTATTATATAGTTAAGGGATAGTGAAAATACATTTGTAAGTTAACAACATGTAAACATAAGTGGTGATAACCAAATCCGGTTTGGGAGGTGATTCAATAAAGCTAAATAATCGCATTCTGCATTATATTCCGAACATAAATGCAATAATATTAGGGGTCATTATCATTTATACGTCGCTGACAGACCATCGGGTGTGGGCAAAACTTAAAAAAAAAAATACATGAAATGATTTGATATCCTCCCTGACAAACGCACACATACATATAGTATATAATATACACTACATAATAACTGTATATATATATATTTATTATATAGTGTATATTATATACTATGTATGTATTCATGTATGTGTACATATACACATGTATGTGTGTTAAACACACATACATGTATATATGTACACATACATGAATACATACATAGGCTAGTATATAATATACACTATATAATATATATATATACAGTTGTTATGTAGTGTATATTATATACTATGTATGTATTCATGTATGTGTACATATATACATGCATGTGTGTGTTTGTCAGGGAGGATATGAAATCATTTCATGTATTTTTTTTCCAAGTTTTGCCCACACCCGATGGTCTGTCAGCTACGTATAAATGATAATGACCCATAATATTATTGCATTTATGTCCGGAATGTAATACAGAATGCGATTGTTTAGCTTTATTGAATCACCTCCCAAACTGGATTTGGTTATCACCACTTGGCGTTCATATTTTGTTAACTTACAAATATATTTTCACTATCCAATATATTTTCACTATCCCTTAACTTTCGCGTATGGTCCGTGTTTTGTTGAAGTTCGACTTGCTAAATATTCTTATTTTAAGCTTGTATACTTTTGTATTTTTAGTTTTCTGAAAAGAAAATTGTGCCGGCTTTCTCTGTCCGTCCGCACTTTTTTCTGTCCTCCCTCAGATCTTCAAAACTACTGAGACAAGAGGGCTGCAAATTGGTATGTTGATCTCCGACCCTCCAATCATCAAACATGCCAAATTTTAACCCTCTGGCCTAAGTAGTTTTTTTTATTTTATTTAAGGTTAAAGTTAGCCATAATCGTGCGTCTGGCAATGATATAGGCCAGCCACCACCGGGCCATGGTTAAAATTTCATGGGACGCGACTCATACAGCATTATACCGAGACCACCGAAAGATAGGTCTCTTTTCGGTGGCCTCGATTATACGATGTACAGAAAACTTGATTGCGCCGAAGAAACTTAGGCGCATTTTTCACTTGTTATTTGTTATCGATGGTATGTAATAATGAAGTCAAGGCATTTTGTTGACTTGACTTTGTCGTGATTTGTGGAGGTGTTTCTATAATTTCTGGAAATTTAAATATGTTAATACTATAATTCAAGAGTAGAAAAAATACCTTTTTAATATAAACAAAGCTGGCAGCTCATTAGATCATAAAAATAAACTATCCAAAAATTTTCGGAGGTAAAAGGAAACTTGAGTACTTTCGACGCATCAATTTTTTTGCTCTTTTTTTTTATGATGATTTAGACCCTCTTCCTTCAGTTGTCGAGAACAGTTGCAAAGACAAGTTTGACCACAGTTGGCCCGAGGTGACTTGTACTGTCTTCCAGAGAGCTCTTGCGAAAGAGCTACAGAGAGAAAGAATGATTTAAGAGGGTAAGACGTTTGAAATGGCTCATGTTAGTTAAATGCAGCAGAGACCTTCGTATGAAAGATGTAGTGTTGCCTCACCGCTGAACGCATTGCTTTAATTTCGTGGCGGGTAGTTAAGGAAGTCTCTCTCTCTCTCTCTCTCTCTCTCTCTCTCTCTCTCTCTCTCTCTCTCAAATATTTGCAATGGCTTAATATTTGAATCTCTCTCTCTCTCTCAAATATTTGCAATAGCTTAATGTTTGAATCTCTCTCTCTCTCTCTTTCAAATATTTGCAATAGCTTAATATTTGAATCTCTCTCTCTCTCTCTCTCTCTCTCTCTCTCTCTCTCATTTCAGCTTTTTGTGAGAGCAAAGTTCTGCTACCTCTTAGCTTCTTTTTTCAATTATTTCCAATCGGTTAATGTTTGACCTCTCTCTCTCTCTCTCTCTCTCTCTCTCTCTCTCTCTCTCTCTCTCTCTCTCTGATTTCAGCTGTTGCTAAAAGCACTGCGGCTTTGCGCTCGGTTTAGCAATTGTAGTATGTGACGAATGGACCCAATTTCATTTGTCTCTTGAAAGGAAAAGAAGGCAATCTGCTCTTGAGTCTTTTGTTCTTCATCTTTTATTTTAATGTCGTTGAGTAATGGCTTCATTCAGTGGCGACTGTAAGTGGCTACTAACGGCCACTTGCGTTGGATTTAATTTTGTAAAGGTTTATTGCAACATGGACACATGATATTATTATTCAGAAGATGAACCTTATTCATATGGAGCAAGCCCACCACAGGCCATTGGCTTGAAATTCATGCTTTCAAAGAATACGGTTTTCATTTGAAAGAAGTAACAGAAAGTAATAAGAAATACAGAAAGAAGAGATCAGTTATTAGAAAAGAAAAAAATTAACACATCAATAAATAAATAGATAAAAATATAAGTAAATGATTAAAATGCTAGGGGATTTGTTTTTAGGTAGCAGTGCGTCACATCATCGCTCGAACTTTTGAAGCTCCAATTGATAATCAAAGATGTGATTGTTTATAATAATCAATATGGTGATTATTTTTCAAATCAAGATGGCGATTTAGATCCAGTTCATGGCAGCAATTTCAGTCATGCAAGATAATGATTGTTGTTAAACACCAAATCATGGTAGTGACTGCTGTTGCAGAGCAAGTTTGCGCTGGCTGGCCATGGCAGTTGCTGTTATAAAATCTAGATGGTGATTGTTGTAACAACATCTGAATGGTCATTGCTGCCTTAATGGATATGATAATTAGTAACCAAATCAAAATGGCGGATCTAACGAAATGGAGACGGTGATTGTAATTGAGACAAAAGATGGCAATTACTTTCAAAATTAGCCAACCAGATGACTATGTCTTTGTTCCAGACAAATTGAATATTGCTTTGTGAAATAAATAATTGGTATTGTGTTTATTGCGGAGGTTTTCTTTTCTGGATATGAAAGGAGGAAGTCCTTTTCGAAATCATAATGACAGTACTATTAACTGCAGTTTTTGCTTAGTTAATAATGGGGGTTTCTGCTGAAGCCATAATGGTCATGCTGTCCCGATCCACAAAGGGAGTTTTCCAAGAGGAAATTGTCAAGCTTCAAAATCAAGGCGAGGATGCTATCTCTAAATCAAGATGGCGACCAGGATCCTGACGGCGACTGCACATCCCAAAAAGTTAGCGAACCTGTCCAAGTTGGCATTGCTACCCAAGCAGAGAAATCGCTATCAGAGGTTCTTCGTGACCAGATTCTGCAATTTCTTGCGAAGTCGATAGATGCTGAATGCTTTCTAAATTGTTTGAAGAGACTCAGCGGGTTAAGCCTGTTAGTTGAGTTTAATAGCAGAGCCGTGATTCAATTAACCTGTGGAAACGTGAAGTCTTATAATCCGACCGGTTAGTGGATGGCTGATCCTACCCCTTCCCCTTGGGGGTTTGGCTCCCCGAGGCAGGGGGAGAGGGCGTGATATGCACTGCAGTGATGGAAAGAATAAATGTCCTGTTTTAAAGGAAATAAAAAAAATAAATTTCAAGTTGAATATGTTGCTCTTCAATAGGACATCACTGCACCCGTCAGCCGTGGCATTAAAAAAATTAAGTGTCATTATGCGTAGGACTTCTGATTCCATTACTATTATTATTACACAATGGGGCCCACATTCGTGTGGAGGAAGCAGGTTTCCCTAACTGGGAGTTGTCCCAGGAACAGGAAGAATGACAGTGATCAATGCCAGATTCACACTTAAGCTGCAGAATTGTGGATGAACCCCCTGTACAGAAAAATTCACAGCACTAACTCCTTTCATATACTTATAGAAAAGGCAGCATTCCAATTTTTTTTCTTTGATTTCCTTCGCATTCAACATCCACACTTCTCTTCCGTAGAGGAGAGTTGGCTTAACAGTCCCTTAATACGTTCCTACTTTGGGATCCGTATCTTTTGCACACATCTTGCTATTTTTCTGTGACTCGCCTCTTCTCTTATCTTACCATAATCTGGGATGTCTGGTCACAGTTACATTATATGTGTATGTGTGTATATATATATATGCTGTATATATATATATATATATATATATATATATATATATATATATATATATATATATATATATATATATATATATATATATATATATATATATATATACACATATGTGACAACAGGCGTCCTCGATGCAGTTATCGATATGATTGCGTCGTTGTGGTTCTGTGGTTTGCAGACAGAGGTTGACATTCTATCCAGCTACTGCACGAGGCTGAATTAGAAGATCATTAGTTGTTTTTGTTGGGATGAATTGCCTCTTGAGTTTGCGCAGTTTTTAAACTTCCTGGTCGACTGGTTTATTTTCGTCGTCAGAGGCTTTGTTGGTTTGTAAATAGGGCTTCCTGGTCGATTGGTTTGTTTGCGTTGCTAGAAGTTTGGTTTTATTTCTCGGGTTTTTCGTATGATTTGGTGTTTTGTTAAGATTTGGGGGAAGCGAATGGGAAAGGTCAAGGGATAGTTTCTCTGTTGGCCTTTGGTTTTTATTTATGACTCATTGCCGCTTGCACATAACCGCTAACGTTGCTACCAAACTTAAGTAATGCCTGGTAGTTTAAGAAGGCAGTTATGGAGGATGTGGGTTCTTGGCAACCTAACACTCAGGCTTCCAGTTGTAACAGGGCTTGGGGGGCTGTCATGACTTACTAATAAAAATAAATCTGAAAAGACCCACTGTTAATACTTCCAAAATATGTTTGGGGAAGACTGTGGACGTTTTATGGGGAAATACAAAATGGAAAAATGGTATCTGATACAAACAGTTTTCTCTTGCCCACTACTGATTTTGCAGATACTGCAAATGGAACCCCCTAAATAAACCATTGAAGAATCATTCTGAAACTGCAATAACTTGTGTATCAGTGTTTCACGAGCCCAGTAGGTGGCATATCTCAATTTCGAAAACTGCAGATACTGCAGTTTTCCATTTTAGGGCAGAGTAGTGGTAACAAACTGTACAAACCGGTGAAAGAGTTCATATTTTGCGAAAGGGGAAGTTGAAAATAAAGTTATCTGATTAATTCCAATATTTATCTTTTGAAGCCTTTATTGCGTTTTGTGGCACGAGAGTGTTAACATTAAAACACCTATATTCACTTCTTTTAACAAAACATTTAAGTTTTTCCCTTTAGACACATACAGTGTATTCATTATAGTGCTGTGACCGTTCCAGGATGATTTTCACAATAGAATTATCATCTGTGTTGATGGTAATAATGACGTATATTGTTGCCAGTTTATAAAGTATAATAATATCTTGCCTGATGTCGCATGACATAAAAATGACCGCAGTCTTAGACTTATTGTTGTTGCTATGGCAATAACGCTAGTCATTTTATTATCAGTAATAGAACTAAGACAATAATAATTGATACAAAGCAGTCATTTTTAAATTTTGCCAACAAAGGAACGTGATGATTTTTGTAAATGAATCATAAGTAGTGCTAAATACTGATTATTTTATAATTTCTTACTGATATTCATATTCTTAGGCATTTAAGGAACCACAGTTGCCTTCAGAAAGCAATTTCAATCTATTTATTGACTCCAGACCTCGAGAGTAACCACATCTGCAGGTTAGCTTAGACTAGATGAAACTGTGATGTGCTTGGGTCCAATTAACATAAATGCTTTAAGGTAACGTAAAAAAAAAAAAAAAAGTTATTCTTATGTTTGAAAGCAACCGGGATTGGTCGAGACCTTCTTCATTGAAAACCTGAAATGAGATATTTCTCTAAATTACGAATTTATCAAAATTTCGAGAAGCCTTTAGTTTTATTACGTTGGATTCTTGCAGCTCGCTTTTTTTTTTTTTTTTTGCAAATACAGACCTTTAACCAAGTTTGTATCAAACTCGTGATGGAAAGTCAGTGGAAAAGACTTTCGTTTTTTAAATATTTTGGTGAATATCTGTAAATTAGTGGTTTATAAATAGTCGGATTTTTGAGACGTCCAGGTTAAAGTTTATTTGCACCACTTTTGTGAATGTAAGTCGATTCATCATTTTGTTAAATTATATATATATATATATATATATATATATATATATATATATATATATATATATATATATATATATATATATATATAATGTACTGTATATACATATAAATGTATATACATACATACATACATACATACATGAACGCATGAACATATGAAATGTATATACACAATCATTTAAATAAATAATAGTATTCAAGTTTATTTCGCCTAATGAACTTATAGAAGAGGTGCTACCCCCTCCTCTGTTGGAAACAACGAGGCCAGCAGTCTGTTCCCTAAAAATACTTCTGGTAAACTGTGCTGTTAACTCTTGCTGAAAAACCAGGCCGAAAACCCAACCCATAATACAGGCGATTCCGGCAATCGTCCTAGAAATCGCTGAGCAATGACCTTCCGTTTTGGAACGCCCATCGTCACACTTTTCAGGCCTTGGCCCAGACGTCCTCCTTTAGCAAGGAGCCAGGTACTGTAGGTTGTTGCTGTCACATTGGTGACGTTCCTGACGGCACTGCTGTATTTTTTCTGTGTATATATATATATATATATATATATATATATATATATATATATATATAGTATATATATATATATATATATATATTTTTTTATTTATTTATTTTTTTTTTTTTTTTATCTTTTTCATTCTTTCTTAATCTCGTTTCCTCTCTTTCTTTATCTATTTTTTCTTTCTGTATCTCTTTGTTTCTTTCATTCTTTTTTTTTCTTTATTTTTTTAATTCTTTCTTAATCTCTTTTTCTTTATTTTTTCTTTCTGTATCTCTTCCTTTCTTTCATTCTTATTTCTTTATCTTTTTCACTCTTTCTTAAGTCTCTTTCTCTCTCCTTCTTTACCCCTGTTTTCTTTCTGTATCTCTCATTGTTTCTTTGATTCTTTTTTCTTTCTTTATCGCTTTCTTCTTTCTTTCTTCTTTATTTCTTTCTCTTTTTTTTTTTTAACGAAGGCTTCTGGAGGAAACAGACCGCTTCAGAAACGCCTTCAGCGACTGTGATTGATGGATGCGCAGTAGGATTATGTGCTTGAGGCTAAAAAAGATTGTTTTTCCTTTTTTTCTTGCTTTTTTTATTTACCGTCATGGTTTGACTTTGTCTTTATTCTTGTAGTCATTGAGTGATACTACGAGGATTGTTTACTTGAGAAGTGTTTATTTTTATATGATAACTTTGGTTTCTTGACATTTGAGGTTTTTTATTTATTTTTTTTTTTTTTGTATTATGCTGAAGCCTAACCTTTTATAAGTTACATTTTATTTATTATATTATATTATATATTTATATTATATTATATATTGTAGAGCCGAAGGAGGGTAAGAGTTTTGTAAAAAAAAAAAAACTTTAAAGTCAGTTTTACCTGGAAGAACTGTCAGGCATTATTAACTCAATAATAACCGCAAATGGTCGAAACGTACGTGAGTTTGTGTGTGTGTGTGTGTGTATATATATATATTGTATATATATATATATATATATATATATATATATATATATATATATATATATATATATATATATATATATATATATATATATATAATATATATTATATTATAGTTTATTTTGTTAGTAAAATGTTATGCAAATAGGCATTTAACATAATCTGGTATTCAACGTATTTATTTTTTCATCTTAAGAAAATATACAGCAGAAAAGTGTCACTTTTACCACAGTTTTAAATACATGCAAAGGATAATTTTTTATTTTACATAC
This sequence comes from Macrobrachium rosenbergii, assembly GCF_040412425.1. Lineage (NCBI taxonomy): Eukaryota > Metazoa > Arthropoda > Malacostraca > Decapoda > Palaemonidae > Macrobrachium > Macrobrachium rosenbergii. Next base: position 7,054,933 of record NC_089745.1, on the reverse strand, counting down.
TTTCAGTATTAGTATTTGTTAATTTACTGAAGATTAAAGTTTTGAAGTATAAAACTCCATTCCTTAATGTAGGAAACTTTTTATTTTTTTTTTTTTCAAACTAAGGGACGACTTAAGGAATTACTTTAGAAGTTTGGGGCTCTCCGGAAGATGTTTTATGAGGGCCTTTGTCTCTGGTTAAAGGGGTAGCCTATCCTGGATGGAGGTTTTTAGGCCTGTAAGCAATCAGTTCACCAGGTTCACGGCGCTGTGCCAGGAGAGTCATGGGCCTAAGTTTAAAGGCCTCAGAGAAATTGTTTTTGTGGTTGAGACTAGCAAGAGAGGGAGGACAGGACCTTTGTTATGATGCAATCTTTCTCTCAGTCTTTGGGAGATTTCTCTCTCTACTCTCTCTCTCTCTCTCTCTCTCTCTTAGAGAAAGACATTTAGTGGGGTCAGGAAATGAGACTTCCCTTATCGGTCTTCTGACCACCCCTCTCTCTCTCTCTCTCTCTCTCCTCTCTCTCTCTCTCTCTCTCTCTCTCTCTCTCTCAGAGAGAGATATTGGAGGAACAGAAAACAAGTCTTCCTTGCTGGTCTCTCTCTCTCTCTCTCTCTCTCTCTCTCTCTCTCTCTCTCTCTCTCTCTCAGAGAAAGACATTCGAGGAATCGGAAAACAAGTCTTCCTTCTCGGTCTTTCTTAGACCTCTCTCTCTCTCTCTCTCTCTCTCTCTCTCTCTCTCTCTCTCTCTCTAGAGAAAGATATCTGAGGATCAAACAAGTCTTCCTTCTCGGTCTCAGACCTCTTTCTCTCTCTCCTCTCTCTCTCTCTCTCTCTCTTAGAGAATGTACTCGAGGTATCTCTCTCTCTCTCTCTCTCTCTCTCTCTCTCTCTCTCTCTCTCTCAGAGAAAGACATTCGAGGAATTGGAAAACAAGTCTTCCTTCTCGGTCTTTCTTAGACCTCTCTCTCTCTCCTCTCTCTCTCTCTCTCTCTCTCTCTCTCTCTCTCTCTCTCAGAGAAAGACATTCGAGGTATCGACAAATAAGACTTTCCTGCCCCAGTTCATCTGAAGAAGAACAATTTTTTTTTTTAGAGCTAACGTTTGTTTACTTGAGGTATCAGATTATATATATATATATATATATATATATATATATATATATATATATATATATATATATACACACACAAAGAGAGAGAAGAGGACACGCACAAAGTCACTCTGCTGGAGTATATAAATTGGACTGGTGGAGAGAGAGCGAGAGGTGGATAATGCTGTCGGTAGTAAACTCCCTTCATTTCCTTAATGAATATCAGCCGCCATGTCTGCTTTGTGTAGACCTTGAACTAAATTAGTAATTACCCCTGGGGGAAGGAGCAGAGTTGCTGCTGTAGATGTATAGAGGGCCGTCATCCTTGCTCCTCCCCTTTAAGTTAAAGGGAGGTGCTGCAGGAATCTAAATGGTTTAAAGGCATTGACTGACCCAAATTCTTTTGTTCCCACAATATTCAATTAAGAATTCTCATCAAGAGTTAGGTAGGACGAATGTCTCGTGCGTGAGTTTTCGTGTAGTTCATTGATGAGGCGTAATGCTTAGTCCAGTTGTCTTGATTATTGCGTATTGCGATGAAATGGAGACATCTTTGTACCATAGACTGGAACTGAATGTCATTATCTCTGGGATTTTTGTTTTTAGTTGTTTAAAAACAGAAGTAATTTTGGAAGGATCAACGCGATATTTTTTCGCACAGTTCAAATATATCTGAGCAAATATTTTCTCAGTTTGTGACGGTGATTATTGCAACAAGAGATAAAAAAAAAAGTGTACCTTAGTTTAACCGGACCACTGACCTGATTAACAACTCTCCTAGGGCTGGGCCGAAGGATTAGACTTATTTTACGTAGCTAAGAACCAACTGGTTACCTAGCAACGGGACCTACAGCTTATTGTGGAATCCGAACCACATTATAGCGAGAAAGGAATTTCTATCACCAGAAATAAATTCCTCTAATTCTTCGTTGGCTGGCCGGAGACTCGAACTCGGGCCTAGCAGAGTGCTAGCCGAGAACTCTACCGACTCTGCCAACGAGGAACTTGCAACAAGAGATGTCAAATTAAATCAATTACTCGGTCTTTTTTGTTTTTGATAAATTATCAGAATTAGAGAAACCAGGACTTTAATGAAATTGAAAAAGCGCGAAATTAATTATATATTTTGTGTATATTTTCGGCATCTCGTTCATTTCTGTATATATACATCAGCTTACTGTTTATCATATGCCGCATACTTCAGGGTATACACAAATGTTGTCATGGGTGATGAGTAACCCAATACCGAAGAAAAGGTAGAGGCATGTTATTCATGGAAAACAGAAGTGGGAAGGGCAGTCCAGAGCATTAGAGTAGAAGTAGAAGACAATAAATCTTCGGATGATTTCCTCAACCCGGAAAGGGCTCTGCCAGACCTTCGGTGGGTGATGTCACTCCGAGATCAGCCATGCATTGCTATCTCCAGCCCATTGGTAATCGCGGGGTGTGTGTCTTTATTTAGTGCTGCGTAATTGCTGTTATTTCAGTCCGTAACGATATTCACTGCCAAGGTTTCGGGGCGTCTCGCGTGTGTGCATGTGTGTATGGATGGAGAGATGTGTTTATTTTCATGTTTTTGTATCTCTGGCTCACTCGTGCAGGTCTGAGTAAGGTTGAGTAATTTTTGTATTTTTAACGTTGATATATATTAACCTTTTCGCTGCGATAGACGACTTTTTCGAGCTAAAGAACGACTTTTTTATCTGCGTCATTTAAAAGAAAACAATAGCTCTCTACTCCTATGCAGGCGACACACTTGGTCGTGTACCATAGCCATCTGTTGGTGAGTTTCAGAAATACTGGCCTACAGTACTCACCGTATAACTTTTCCACGTCAGTAGCCCAATTTGGTAGGTTATTGGTAGCACAGTGATCTCTGATTACGTTAATCCTAGAGAAATATCGTTTTATGTTGCAACAAATATACGTAAAGCATAATCTTTACATTATGAATCAAACTTTACATCCCATGAAAATCCTGAAGACCTACCAAATTCTGCTGCTGATATGGAACAGTTTATTCGGTAAGTACTGTAGGCCAGTATTTCTTAAAATCGCCGATTGGCCATGATGCCCTGGGTATCATTGCCTACAGAGCGTCATCGAAATAGGGGCTTAGTTTAGCCAGGGATGGGCCCTTCCACCATTCTCTGCTCTGTCAACTAGCGAAGTTCCACACTGTCACTCAGTGGCGTCTTTCGCTGAACTTACCTCTCTGAGTCTTTCAGATTCTATTATCTTGTCCTATTTCTCAGATTCTAAGATGTTTAAATGCTCTGTGGTCTCATTTTGTATACCATTTCGGCCATCGTGTCCCCTAATCCTTTACATGGCACATTCAACTTCCCTTATTTTTCTCGTTACTGATAAGGAAGGTTTGTTCACATCTGTTGGTAATAGTGTAGCCTACCTAAATGATTGGGAAGGTTTGTTTACATCCGTTAGCAATAGTGTGGCCTACCCAACTGATTAGGAATGTTTGTTTACATCTGTTAGCAATAGTGTGGCCTACCCAACTGATTAGGAATGTTTGTTTACATCTGTTAGCAATAGTGCAGCCTACCCAGCGGTTTACGAAGGTTTGTTTTTTACATCCGTTGGCAATAGTGCAGCCTAACTAACAAGTTTCGTGTTGGCGTTATGATGATATTTGACGCTGAAATTATGAATCATAATTGTTTTTTAATTAAAATATTCGTATTTCCCATAACTGGAACTTGGCCTTTCTTATAACATCAAACCTTTTCTTTTTTCTTTGAATTGTTTTCATGGCCTTCACTTCTCACCAAGTTTCGCTCGAAGAAATCGAGGAAACATTGTTTTTTTGCTACTGACTCAGAATTTGATTGTGATATTGATGACCCTGAACTGGTGGAAAGTGTGGCTGATGATGATGGCATCACTGATGGTGATGATGATGATGATACCCCTACAGCAGACTCTTGTGTTGATGTTGCTGTGCCATACCATGGAATAAAGTTGAATTAAATGATAACAATCCCAAACAGTTGGATAATACAATAAAGTATGCCGACTCCCGTAAGGTAATTGGATTTAAAAGCTTGTCTCCTTATGAATGGTTTGCTAAATTTTTTTTTCCCTGAGGAAACATGTGTGATCAAGTAGTGAAAGACAAATAAATATTTCTATTCTATGCTAGCTAAGAAGCAGCCTTTGCCTAAAAGATCAAGGATCAAGGTATCATCAGTGGACATATTATTAAAATTCCTTGGATATAAAACTTTTTACTGTAGTTGAAATTGCATTGGGGTCATTTCGCTAAACCAGTGGTTCTTAAACTTTTTTGCCTTGCGCCCCCTCTGCATTATGTATAGACCCCACGCCCTCTACTCCTGAAATTTTTGCCAACTATAATCTATAAACAATATGTTGTCTATTTGTATGTTATTATACTTTATATACAATAAAAGACAATTCATAAACAAGATTGGAAATTAAAATTACTTGTATTTTTGAATTTTTGGCATGTTTTGAGATAATAACCAGAAAAAATGTATGGAAGCAGTGATAATGTTTTTGGCAATTTTGTAATTACATCACAAATTAAAAAGTACAGGGCACCATCTGGCAACTCTGCTTGCGCCCCTTTGAAGCTTCTGGCGCCCCCCAGTTTAAGAATCACTGCGCTAAACCTACCATTGAAAGGTATTGTAGTGAAAATAACTTCATATTAGATACCCCAGGCTTCAGGGCAGTATTTGCAAGGGACAGATTTCAGACTGGTGAGCTAGAGAAAGGGTGGTTAGTATCATTGATAAAGATATGTACGAAAAAAATATTTTGTATATTTTCCAGTCTTTAACCTTTTGGAGTGGAATGGAATGGAATATAGAGTTTAGGCCAAAGGCCAAGCACTGGGACCTATGAAATCGTTCAGCGCAGGAAAGGAAATGGACAGTAGGTAGATTTGAATGGTGTAACAGGGGGAAAACCTCGCAGTTGCACTATGAAACAATTGTTAGGAGAGGTTGGACAGCAAGATGGAAGAAAGATAATATGAATGGAGGTATAGTTAAAGGAAGAAAAGTGATTGCAGCTAGGGGCCGAAGGGACGCTGCAAAGAACCTTTAGTAATGCCTACAGTGCACCCAGTGAGGTGCACTGACGGCACTATACCCCTACGGGACTTTTCCCTTTTGTAAACTGTTCATATAGAAGCTACTTCTATATTGTTATGGACATATATTGAAGTATAGTATTTACACAGAAGGTACAAGAAGTGTTGCAAATATGGTAAATGAATATATCGCACATTGACAGTGTACTAACAGGATTACTAGTGCCACTAACAAAGTTGTCGGAATTCAACGAATTTTAATTTTGTTTTGCTTTTTCCACTTTTTAATCATTTGGTTCACACATAATGTGTTACTAACCATCTAAAATAATGTTCATTCCTGAAAATATGGTGCATAAAGTTGTATCAAAAGTTTTCAGACTGAAGTGGAAGTATTTTAAATTTTTTATGTAAAATGTGCACTTACTGGTAATGAGTCAAAATAAATTCATCCGCGAAAGGGCTGATGTAATGCAATTATGTAATTAATGTTCTGGTGGTGCTTAAGACTCTGATTAGTGTGATATTTGTTTGTTCAGCTCTGTCTCTGCGCAGCTTATTTGAAACTGCATGTCCTTCCATATTTTCCCCAATTTTGAAGGGACCTTGAAGATATTTTCGCAAAAGACGCGTTGTTTACGCGTAAAAATATGCGCTTTACCCCATAAGGAAGAATGATTTTTTCTTTTCACTCATCCATCTATATTTTCTTTTAATTTCTGCCCCCTAGAAGTAGTATGTATAACATTGTGTAAAAAAAAAAAAAGATTCGTTTTAGTTCAAAGAATCTTTGTTTACCTGGAAAAATATTGGTTTAACCCCGTGGAATAAAGGGAAGATGGTTTTTTTTCCAGCGGCCTTTGAATCTCGCTCATGATTAACCTTGAAGTTGCACAAGAAACCTTCGGAGTAATTGATGGGACATTCCTGCCGATCCTTGACCGTGACATCTCCACACACACACACACACACACACACACACACACACACACACACACAGATTTTGTTGAATTGATTTAATTACTATTCTCTGGCATCGTGAGAGAGAGAGAGAGAGAGAGTTTAGATTGAATTGATTTATATTTTCTAGCAGAGAGAGAGAGAGAGAGAGAGAGAGAGAGAGAGAGAGATGGCCAACATGGATGACTAAATTTTAGTAGTGCAATAATTACCACCTTCACGGGGATGCGTGACGCCGAACGTACGTACACGCCGAGGCCCATGAGCTCATGCGTACGCTACGTTCGTACGTACGCGTCAGAAGTGGTCTTCCGTTCGTGTGACCTTGGAGCGTCGGCGTTCACTCGTAAGAAAGTAGCGTAATGATGACGTCGTCTGGGGCTGGGGGGTGAGTGGAGGGTTTTTGGGGGTGGGAGGGTTGTAGGCTAACCTAAGGTAGCAGCTCGTTCCTCAACTCTTCCGATGTTGTGTCTCAAAACACCAAAGGTTGTTGTCTTAAACTTATGAATATTTCATTTTATTGTTTTCGTCTGAATTTTATTCTTTGGCTTAATGTTACGTCATGTCAAAACGCTCTTAAGGTTTTTGTCTTAAACTTCTGAATATTTCATTTTATTGTTTTCGTCTGAATTCGAGAAGTTGATTCTCCATTAATTGACATTACGTCATCCATCTGACGTCTCAAAACACTCCAAAGATGGTGTCTTAAACTTAAGAATTTTCATTTTTCATTTTATTGTTTTCGTCTGAAATCGAGAAGAATTTGATTCTCTTTTGGCTGGACATTACGTCACCCAGCTTACTCATTGTTCTGGAAGGCCAAGGTTCAATTCCTCACGTTTCCCCCCCCCCCCTTTATATTGGGTGAAGGAAGCTGAATTGGTGATAGATTTTATATGCATATTCAAAATTTTTGTTTATTTTTTAGCCTTGAGCATCTTATGTCACCTAGGAAAAGTTAATATATATATATATATATATATATATATATATATATATATATATATATATATATATATATATATATATATATATATATATATATATATAATTTTTTTTTTTATTTATTTACATGAATTGTTGTCACCAATTTCATCCCGTAGGTTTTTTTTTTGAAACGTGAAGAAGAATAATGCCTCTTTTTATTTTCATTTTTTACTCCATTAAAATGTTTACTAAGTTTCCTAGTGACTTCTTGTCTTAAATATTTGATTTTGTGAAATACATTAATAACATTTATTTTCACCCTTTAGTCAGTTTAATAAGTTAATCACGAAATACTGAATTTTTCCTGTTTTGACGCCTTTTTATTAATTTTTTTTTCTAATATTTTTGATGAATTCGCTGGGCTGATATTACCCCTGAGAAGCATTGCAAGTAATGAAGCAGTTATTTAAATTACATCTCATTTGTTTTGCATTTTTCAGTCGGATTCTATATGTGTGTGTATATATATATATATATATATTTATATAATATATATATTGTTTGTGTGCATATATATATATATATATATATATATATATATATATATATATATATATATATATATATATATATATAGTGTTTGTGTGCATATATATATATATATATATATATATATATATATATATATATATATATATATATATATATATTATATATAATTATATATATATATATATATATATATATATATATATATATAATATATATATATATATATATATATATATATATATATATATATAATATATATACTGATATATATATTATTTACTGTATATGTATGTATTGTGTATATATATTTGTATACATATTCACATATATATTTCATTAGCCAATTGCATTCTGTGCGTCGTGTCTCGTATTATCAAACTGAATTATTAAATTCGTCAACATTCCAGTTTTTACATTTTCTTGAGTCATTTGTTTTTGATTCTTCAAAGTAATGTCCGCATGTAACACGCTTTTCTTCCTGACAGAAAGATAGGAATTTGAGCCCACACTGTTCATCTATAAATGATAATAAAATAAAAATGGATTCGAATAAGTGGTGGGTAAAAGTTATATAAAATGTTAATGCAGAACGCTGTATATACATCGGACGTTTTTGTCTGGTGGCGTGTGTTTCTCATTCGTATTGTGAATACGTTATGGCTGAATTATTCATTGTATAGAAATTCAATCATTGTGGATAGTTTTTAGGTGTTTTGATAGTGTATAGATCAGCGGGGTTTTCGTTAATCGATGAACCTTTATTAGACGCGCGCTTGCTTGCATGTATTTGTGCGTGTGTGTGTGTGTGTACGTGCTTGCTTGCTGATTAAAGTGTGTGTGTGTGTGGCAGTAACCTTTGTGTTGTTTTTTCTCCGGCGTGTCCCTGTTTTGGGAAACTGGCTTAACACTGGAATAGATAGCTAGATGGATAGATAGATAGATAGATAGTGTGATATTTCCACTCTTAGTAAGCAAACAGACTTGGTTAGTTTTGTCGTGTATAAATTTCCACTCTTTATAAATCGTCAGACAAAAAATAATTTATTTTGTACGTAAGAAAAATGGTAGAATACCCAGTTTTTGTGTCAAATTATATAGAATACCCAGTAAAGAATAATAAAGAAAGAAGAGTTAAAGAATTAGATTGTAAGAGGTAAAATGAAAATGAAAGAGAAATTGTTGAATGCTAGTGTGGAATCAAAGCATAAGAAAGGCACCAACGTCTGGTGAACGATTAGAGGGCAAATTGCAGTGTTGATCAGATACTTCAGTCGTTCATGTGGGTCCTCCTTTCACTCTGAGAATTTTTCAGGGCTGCATTTTCTCTGAATTGAAAGGTGCAGTGCTTCAGAGAAGACTGCAGGTGTGTCTGTGCTTGCAAAAAAAAAAAAAAAAAGTCAGTTCATGAAGGGAGTATTGTTTTTGGTTAGTTACAAAGGAGCAAGGGGTATAAGTTTTTGGATTCACTCCTACAGTTTCTTAATTTCTTTTTTATACCAGATTTCCCAAACGAATTCGGCTGAGTTAACTCTTAGCCATAAAGTTCTAAGCGACCTCAAGCCTTAGCGAGAATGAGCTTAGCTTTTGGTAAAGCTGAGCTGTTGTAGGACAATTAAAATCATGGACGGTTTTGTGAAAACATGAAGAAATGACTACAGGACATGGAATCTACTTAATTTATTGAAAGGATATCATGGAATTATCTTCTGACGGCTACAGAACAAAGGTTAATTTATTGAAAGGATATGGGATTATCTTCTGACGGCTACAGAACAAAGGTTAATTTATTGAAAGGATATGATGGAATAATCTCCTGACGGCTTCAGAACAAAGGTTAATTTATTGAAAGGATATCATGGAATTATCTTCTGACGGCTACAGAACAAAAGTTAATTTATTGAAAGGATATCATGGAATTATCTTTTTACGGCTACAGAACAAAGGTTAATTTATTGAAAGGATATCATGGAATTATCTTCTGACGGCTACAGAACAAAAAAGGTTAATTTATTGAAAGGATATCATGGAATTTTCTTTTACAGAACAAAGGTTAATTTATTGAAAGGATATCAGAACAAAGGTTAATTTATTGAAAAGGATATCATGGAATTATCTTCTGACGGCTACAGAACAAAGGTTAATTTATTGAAAGGATATATATAATGGATGGAATAATCAAAAGTTAATTTATTGAAAGATATCATGGAATTTTCTTAATTTATTGAAAGGATATCATGGAGATTTTTCTTCTGAGAACAAAGGTTAATTTATTGAAAGGATATCATGGAATTATCTTCTGACGGCTACAGAACAAAGGTTAATTTATTGAAAGGATATAGTGGAATTATCTTCTGACGGCTTCAGAACAGCGGGTAAGCTTTTTGTTGGTCGTCAATATTTGTGCGCAATTGAAAGGAAAATCAGAGAAAGAAAATTAGAATTTCTAAGAGTCTTGAATTGGTTAGCTCTTAAGTAAAGGTAGAGAGTCATGTGATAACAACTGAAGCAAGTTCACAGCTTGATGAGCATTGTTTACAGTGAAAACTATACCTTCAAAAACTGAGAGAAAGAGAGAGAGCTAGCTCGAACAGTTGTCGTAGAGGACTTATTACCAGTGGAATCTTCGCAAAGTGAAGCTCCGCGCTATTTCATATCAGGCTCATTCAGTACTTTGCTAATCCTGATATCGTTGGCTGATGCGATTAAATGCTTGCTGCTTGCTTTGGAATTCGTGTTCGATTCGTAGTGTGATTATCAATGTACGCAGAATACGTATCTTTATGTGTGTATACTTCATAGCTGGACAGGCTTAGAAGGAAGTAGTTATCGTTCTGCCATGAGAATCCTCCTTATCAGGTTTATGTATGTATATATACAATTTGTGTAAGGAAATGTATACATTCAGGTTCTCATATATGTATGTATATATATATATATATATATATATATATATATATATATATATATATATATATATATATATATATTGCATACACACACACACACACATATATTATATATATATATATATTTATATAATACATATATATATATCTGTATATATATACATATATATACATGCCTATATATATATATATATATCATGCATGCCTCAAGCACCCACACAATTCAACGCGCCTGTGAGCACTGAACGTTAATGAATCCACATTTAATAACCGCTTCTGCCCGAGTAGGAAAAAAAAAATCTTGCATTTTGTTCCACGAATTGCTCAGGCGACACAGACTCTCGTTGAGTGACTTCTCCAAGGCGTGATGCATTTCCGAGGAAGCGTAATTGTGTGTAATTTCCGTGAAATGTAATTACGAGCGAGGAGTCCTCAAGCAAGCAGAAATTAATTCCTTGGTGTCAGCGTTAATGTGTGAGGATTTCTCTCGGAGTTCCCGGATTCTGTGTGGAATTTTTTTTTGTACATTTCGGCGCCTTGTGGGAAACGAGAGTGAAAGTTGCCAGTACGTCCTTTTTGTTCTGGGTATTTCGGCGCTTTGTGGAAAAGGTGAAATATTTGAACGTGTTCGCAAGATTTTACACAGTGCCTTGTGAAAAAAGTGCAAAATTGTATATATGTAATCTTTATTATGTATTATTTATTATTTTATTTATTGATTTTTTTTCTTTTTAATGAGTGATGTATTTCCCATTACTCCTTTCTAACGAACACCTTATTCTTTGGAAGCTTTTAATTTCGAGACAGTGGCCCCTTTGGGCTTGCATGGGTTCATCCTCTGAGTAATAATAAATAATAATAATAATAATAATAATAATAATAATTTATTATTTATTCTCTCCTACTTATTTTTTCTGTTTATTTATGCCTTGTGGGAAAGCGGGAGTTAAAATACATGCACTTTTTCAACCATACATATATATATATATATATATATATATATATATATATATATATATATATATATATATATATATATATATATATATATATATGTATAACGTGTGTGTGTGTGTGTATATGAAAGAAAGGTTAAAATCATTGCACAGTTTAAAAATCTCCTAGCCAGTCTTGCGAAAAGACCATAAAATACACGTAATATTTTTAACACTGAATGTCCAGTATTTTGACCATTGTTACTTTCATTTGTCTTGTAACCTGTTCCAAATTAAGTAACTAACCTTTTATTATTATTAAGACGATTTGAGCACATAACCTCTCGCTTATTTACAAGCTTACAAATCTTGCGACCTTTAAGACTCATCCTTCAATTGTTGCCTAATAAAAGGACGTCCTTGAGAATGAGCAAGCGCTTCATTCATTCGCTGATATTCAAAAGAAAATATTCGTTCAATGAGTTTTTTTTACAAGTCAGCGGAAAGTGTACGTGAATTAGATTTGTTTTTAAAGTTGACTGAAAGTGGAGTCGAATACAAAACAGAGAATCACTTTTTTTAAAATCTTATTCAACATTGAATCAATTTTTAGTTTTCTGTAAAAGAAAACTGTTGTGCCGGCTTTGTCTGTCCGTCCGCACCTTATTCTGTCCGCACTTTTTTCGGTCCGCACTTTTTCTGTCCGCCCTCAGATCTTAAAAACTACTGAGGCTAGAGGGCTGCAAATTGGTATGTTGATCATCCACCCCCCAATCATCAAGTATACCAAATTGCAGCCCTCTAGCTTCGGTAGTTTTTATTTGATTTAAGGTTAAATTTAGCCATAATCGTGCTTCTGGAAACGATATAGGATAGGCCACCACCAGGCCTTGTTTAAAGTTTCATGGGCCGCGGCTCATACAACATTATGCCGAGACCACCGAAAGATATATCTATTTTCGGTGGCCTTGATATTTACGCATTTTTTTACTTGTTTTTTCTTATTAATTTCTGTTCGTTTCCCATATCCGGGAATTCATGACCTGAGGCTCACATCGCACGAAGGGATGACGTGGTTGGCCGTGAGGCAAAGTTGTGAGTTAGTGGCTCAAGTAGGCATTGTAGGAAATATGAATGGGTGTGTAGGCCTATGACAGGTCTTCTCCGTCGTGTTGTCATACGTTTTTTTTTCTTTTATTTTTTCTTTTTAAATTCTTTTGTTCATCTTCCCGCCACAATATGATTTTTGACATTACATTACTGCATTTAAGTTTTAGATAGTTCAATTAAATTTACTGATATATTTCTCGACATCGAGGCTCTAATGTTAGTCTTGTTAAACAAGTCCCATAAACTTGTCCTTAAATCAAGGACACTTTTCCCCAGGATATGATGATATTCCTTCTCTAGAGCCTCCTGTCCTTTGCCTCACCCTCGATGCGGCAGTCTCCTGTCCCCTCCCCATTCTGGAAGGGTGTTATTTGCATCGTAGGATGGACTTCGTGCGTTTTCAGGGCCACTCCTTTTTACCTTGGAGGATGTTTGTGAGTGTTCCTATTTACAATGCGCAAAACGTCCGGGAAAAAATTGAGGGACCAGGAGCAACAAAGGAGGAGGAGGAGGAGGAGGAGGAGGAGGAGGAGGAGGAGGAGGAGGAGGAGGAGGAGGAGGAGGAGAGGAGAAGGAAGGAGGAAGGAGTCCTATTGTTTTCGGTCCAGTGATAACAAGATAAGTTGTGTGTGTGTGGGGTTGTTTGTTTAACAAGGACCTAAGATCTAAATGCGTTATCCTTCTTAGTATGTTTAAATTTATTTAGCCGTATTTCAAATATGACCAGAGAGCAAATTTGAATAGTTTTTCATCATTTAACTTAAAATCTAATGCAGATCCCTGTGAGACAGACTTCGTATTGATGTCATCAATTCCAGGACTGCTAGAAGTAGGAAAAGGCTGGATATCGTAAAGGACGGGAGATTTCAGTGGGGGAAAACTTGTGTAGGCAGAGAATTCCAGAGCTTTAGAGTAGAGAGAGGTCCGTTCTTGCGTATACCTGACTGGTTGATGAATAGCAGTCAAATGATTAATTTTTATGGAGATGGACAATTCAAACTAAGCAAGTCGAGGATGTTTATTTTATATGTGGTGGGGTTTACATGATAGTATTAATAAGGAAACCGTACAAAACAAATAAGCAGGTGATACAAGCAAGCTACCACGCCTACTGTGCTTGTATACTGTCTGCAAATGTTACTGATTTCATATTTATGAATTTCAATTTAAGAAAGTTTGATGATAGTTTATTCCTTCATATAAGACGAAATGGGGCTAAAATTTGTCCTTAACAATTGCAACTGTTGTAATATTTCAAACTGGTTTACTCTGTTAAAGTATACCTTAGTTTAACCAGACCACTGAGCTGATTATCAGCTCTCCTAGGGCTGACCCGAAGGATTAGATTTATTTTACGTGGCTAAAAACCAATTGGTTACCCAGCAACGGGACCTACAGCTTATTGTGGAATCCGAACCACATTTTAGCGAGAAATGAATTTCTGTCACCAGAAATAAATTCCTCTAATTCTTCATTGGCCGGTCGGAGAATCGGACGCGGGTCCAGCAGAGTGATAGCCGAGAACGATACCAACCTGTCCCATGAGGAACTGTTTAGTCTGTTATTGTGGTTTCAGTGTATAGAGGAAGTCCTATTAATGTTACCAACTAGGTTAGCTTTTCTGCACTTAAGTTCTCTGTAAGACTTTGTATCCCATGTGATTCCTTGGCCTCCCCTTGGAAGTGTAAATTACATTGAAGTTACACGTTTAAGAATTACAAGCAAAATACCCGACTACTCTCCTCCCTTTGAGCTGGTAGTGGTCGTGCCTTTATATTATGCGAAGTTTTCAAATGCGAAAATATGACATTTCTTAATTCTTCCCTTAAGAACTTTTATATGAATCTGCTGACCATGAAAGTTAGACTGGTGTTAAAAAGGAAGCCCTCAGTGTCAGGGTTCTTTCCTTCGCATTCCTTTGTCGTTTTAAAGAATATATGAATGTATTTTTTTCTGTTGTTTTCTGGAAATATAATTTGTTTTTTATCTGTTTTTCTGAAACTCTCTTCTCTCTCTCTCTCTCTCTCTCTCTCTCTCTCTCTCTCTCTCTTTAAAGAATATATGAATTTATTTATTATCTGTTGTTTTCTGAAACCATTTTACTCTCTCTCTCTCTCTCTCTCTCTCTCTCTCTCTCTCTCTCTCTCTCTCTCTCTCTCTCTCTCTCTCTCTCTCAAAGAATTTCCATTAAAAGAATGATTGCACGGGTTTTATTTATAGAAGCCGCAAGAAATGACAGTGTTTACCTGATACGATATGACCGTGAAGGAAAACTGAAGGTAAATCGATTAAACGATGAGCATGAGGACGTTTCTTCCTCCCTAAAACACCCCGACGTTCCCCTCTAAAAACACCCCTCCTCCTCCCTCCCCTCCCTCTCTCCCTCCCTTGTCCTCCTTCCATTTTCTTCCTCATAGTTGAAGGGAGGAGGACGTTGGATTTGTTGGTGGGTATCATTCTCAACCGAACGTGCCGAGGCGAAGGTCACCCTCCTGACGAAGACGCCCTTCGGTTGGAGAGGGGCCGAAGGGGCTGACGTCACCACTCGATTGGGTACTGTCCGTGATGGTTAGTCTTTGGGGAAAAGGAAAAAAAAAAATAAGAAAACATTTTCTTTCATGGCCCTTCCACTCACCCGCCCGGGTGGTCTCTCTGCGGTTTGCTTGGGCTGAATCGCGCCTTCTCCCATCCCACCCCACCCTTCCACACACGCCCACTCCCAATCCCCGCCCCACCCCACCCCACTGCTTTTGGGGAGGTGGCCTTAGAACACACTGGTCAGATAAAATGCAAATTTCTCTCTCTCTCTCTCTCTCTCTCTCTCTCTCTCTCTCTCTCTCTCTCTCTCTCTCTCTCTCTCTCTCAAGATGTCAGAGAATATTAAATTAATCAGTCAGATCTCTCTCTCTCTCTCTCTCTCTCTCTCTCTCACACACACACACACACACACACACACACACACACACACACACACACACACACACACGATGCCAGTGAATATTAAACCAATCAATCAAATTCTCTCTCTCTCTCTCTCTCTCTCTCTCTCTCTCTCTCTCTCACGATGCCAGTGAATATTAAACCAATCAATCAAATTCTCTCTCTCTCTCTCTCTCTCTCTCTCTCTCTCTCTCTCTCTCTCTCTCTCTCTCTGTAGTGAATTCACAAGCAGAGGCGTAAGGACACAGAAGTTATGAATTCTTCCGGGAATCGTCATACAATGGATTGAACTGCCACGTGCTTAGAATCAAAATCCTGGTATCATGAAAGTCTTAGGATTTGTAGAACTAAAGTGAACTGTATGAACGGAAGTTCTACAGGTCATAGGTTGTCCATTAATCCATTACAGTCATGGGATCAGGACCCCAGAGGTGTGTTACGGGATTTACAGCGGGGGATTACAGGGGTCGCGATTATTACAGGGGTGTTCTGAGCAGAGACTGAAATACTGTACTATCCACAGGTATTGAACCGGAACGGTAAAGGATAATTAATGTTTTGTTTGACAATTTCCCACCATACGCTCCTATCCTCTTAAAAGTGGGTGGAGACAAATAAAAATTAAAAATATAAAGATGTAAATAACGATTAGGATATAAAGGTCAATAAAAATAAATACAACTTAAATAAAAAAAATAAATAAAACTTAAAAATAAAAATAAGATATGTACTCTTAAAATTTTTGAGCAACTAACTATTTTTGATAATTGGTGAAATCGCTAGCCCTATGCCTTAGCCCATTGATGCTCAGGGGGGATTATATGCCAACGACGTCTGGCTTGTCAAGGTGGTCACACAACCAAGTGCTGACCAGAACCAGCGTTAGTTTAGATTAAGCCGGCCATATGCCAGTACTGTCCCTTCCCAAAGGCGTCCCTTAAGCATGGTTCCCGGAATGGGGGTAGTGCCATCAGCGCACCTCACGTGGTGCACTGTAGGCATTATTTGAGGGTCATTGCAGCGTTCCTTCGGCCTCTAGCTGCAACCTCTCTCATTTCTTTTACTGTACCTCTGTTCATATTCTCTTTCCTCCATTTGAATTTCCAGCTTCTGTAAAAATTGTTTCCTAGTGCAACTGCGAGGTTTTCCTCCTGTTACACCTCTCAAACCTTCTTACTGACAACTGTCAGTTTCCCTCTCAGCGGTGAATGACCTCATAGGTCGCATCGCTTGGCCTTTGGCCCAAATTCTATATTCCATTCTTAAGCGTTGTAAGCTCTGGAGAGGGATTAAGAGACTGGTCTAGACGACTGGATTATGCCCAGCCAACAGAAAGGAAAACGCCTTAACTCTATAAAAAAAAAAAAAATAAAATGGGCATCGAATCCCGAGCGGTTTCGAGAGGAAGAAGAGGTGCGAACGCCGACTTGTAGAACGTGACCAGCCGTAACCGAGAATTCCTGTGGTTGATCTCTTGTCATGGTATCTGCTCGCAGAGCCCACCACCGCCGCCATTCTATGCTCCAGAGACAAGTAGAGAGCTCTGGGAGACCTCCGTCGTCTAATATTTTCCAGAGATAATGCTTATTACTACTCATTCCTCCGTGCCGACTGAATGACCCGGAAAATTATCATCGCACACTGCAGGCGCAGCCAGGGATGGCGATGGTGATGCCATATCGTAGGGTAATTTGACCGACTTCCTTCGAGTGGGTGAAATTTTGGTAGCTTATTCTGTTTTTATTGGTATGTGCTATTTTCCTTTAAGGCTTTTTTCTTGGTTAGTTGGCATAGATGTCTTCCTGTTCAGTTTTTCGCTTCTGCGCTGTTTATTAGGACTGAAGTTTGATATATTAGCCTATATACATATATCACATTTTATAAAATAGTAAAAAAAATTTCAGCGGCCTACTCGAGACAAATTTTAATCATCCATTATTTCTCTCGTCTTGGTAAAAGCTTCAAATTATAAAGGTCTTCCATTTTCGTTAGTTTTGTTGTGGGGACCTTACTTCAGATATTTTAACTTAGATATTTTCTTTGCATATCCATATAAATCTAAAATATATATGTATGCAGTATGTAGGTCCACTATCCATTTTCTAGTGTGCTCTGTGTAGTTAAACGAGTCATGCATTCAACCAAGCGCTTATGCTGTGTAGTGAATAAATGTAAAATCCATATTTGTTTTACCGGTTTTACCGTCCAGTAATCTCAGTTTTACGGTTCCTGCTCGGTAATTCCATCAGCTTGAAGGCAGTGCCACCTGACCTTCGGTCACGTTCGCTAAATCACACAATTGATGTCTCATTGTTTGTGTTTAGAGCGGAAATTGGCTTGGGTTTTTTTCCACTCCTTGGGCTTTGTGCGTTTTTCCACAATTAGGATGTTTGATTTATTAAAACCGGCTGCTTTTTATATGGCTTAATCAAACCTTGATTTTCCGTTTTCGTGAATGACTTCCGGAGTTCGTGAGAACCCCGAAATGAAGGGAAATGGATGTTTTTTTGCGCAGGAACGTGTTTCGATTTTTATACGTAATATGTATATGTATATGTGTATATTATATGTATATATATATATATATATATATATATATATATATATATATATACACATACATACATGTATATATATATTATATATATGTATACAGAGATACATATATATATATATATACAGTGTATATGTATACACATATGCATATATAATACAATTTTAATACTGTGTAAACTATACTTCATAACTCTCTCTCTCTCTCTCTCTCTCTCTCTCTCTCTCTCTCTCTCTCTCTCTCTCTCTCTCTCTCTGCAGTTATCTGTCCTAAAATAGGATTATCGAGTTTTTCGTGCTTTCTGTTATAAGTGCCTTACGAGGCGTGTGTTTTGAAGATGAAATGTTTTTAAAGCTTCAAAAAAATTCAATTCCTTCTCATTTTTTCGTCAAGTTGCCATCATGAACTTCAAGAACGATCGAAGTTCTAGCTGTGGCTGTTTTCTTTCTTTTTTTTTTTTAGAGAGAGTAATAACTGCGACATTATATTATGATATTAATATCTGTTTTTGTATATTTTTTATTGGGTTAATTATTTTCAATTTTATTGGTCAGAATTTTATTTTTATTTCCAGGTATTTACTTTCTTTCTTTTCAGGTAATTTATGAAACATTCACAATCACAATGAGAGAGAGAGAGAGAGAGAGAGAGAGAGAGAGAGAGAGAGAGAGAGAGAGAGAGAGAGAGAGAATCACACTTATTCTTTAGCAGACCATATTAATGTATGAATCAGCATGCAGGCTTTTTATTATTAACATTATAATTATAATTTTAGTCCTTTTCGCATTGCTCAATATGTATTGAGTTACATTTCTAGGAAATATCTATTTTACTTACGTACGCTACGCTATATATTGGCATTTCATAATTTACTATCTCAACGGATGATATAGTATATCTCTCTCTCTCTCTCTCTCTCTCTCTCTCTCTCTCTCTCTCTCTCTCTCTCTCTCTCTCTCTCTCTCTCGCAGTTTTGACTTCATATCACTGTCCGTGAACACTATCCTTGGCGTTATCGTGTTTGCAACTGCATTGTTTACGCTTTTGACAAACAACAAATGATGTTTTTTGACGCGTTTAACAATGACCATTCGCATCCCCATACAAGCAGAGCCAGTTTTTTTTTTTTTTTTTTAGATTAAAACACCTTTTCAGGCCATGATGTCACGGGATATTTTTTTACGCCAGTTTTTTTTTTATCATATTAAGGGTGTGCGCCAGATAATTTTCGTATCGTGTCCCGATTTAAGAGGCCTTCGGGATAGGCGACTTGTTGTCATAATTTGTCAAGTTTGTTGGGTTCCACGGGAAAAATAGGAAAGAAAAGTTTTTATAGACTTGCTCTTTGAAAGGTTGTTGGCTGTAGGAATAGGGGAGCACGGAAGTATTGAGTGCCAAAGCTCAAAAGGTAAGAAACAAAATTTCTCTCTCTCTCTCTCTCTCTCTCTCTCTCTCTCTCTCTATATATATATATATATATATATATATATATATATATATATATATATATATATATATATATACATATATATATATTTATATATATTATATATATATTATATATATATATATATATATATATATATATATATATATATTTAATTATATATGTACATATATATATATATACATATATATACATACATACACACACATGTATATATGTAGAGAGAGAGAGAGAGAGATATTATGGGATTCCTTGTCTCACCTCTTCCCATGCATTCGGTTACAGGAACCCGGGAACCTATTTTTTTTTTTTTTTTTTACACGACAGGGAAACAAAGATAGATATGCATATGTCCCCTTGCAGAGTCATGAGCTTCATTGTGTGCGGCGCTAAAATATCATTTGGCGTCCATAGTTTGCGATGAATTAAGCCTAATGGCCCTTTTTTTGTCTCTGCTTCTCAATGCTTGGGAAAGTATGGATATCTGAGGGCGGAGTCGAAGCCTTCCCTCTAATCCCGTCTATTTTTACGCCCTTTTTTGCCAATAAAATCTTGTCGAATGACGCGCTTAATGTCACGAAGGTCCAATTTGGGCAGATTTACTCTCATTCCGCCTTTGTGATGGACGATACAGGCGTTTGGAATGACATGCTTAGCTGTGTGTGTTTTTATGCTTTTCTTTATCACTCGTTTAATGCGCGCCCCCGGTAAATGAGAGAAACGGGAGGAGGGGGAGGGAGGAGGGGGCGGCGGAGGTTGGAAGCGGATGGTTATTTTCGTCGTTCAGTGCGGTAAAAAACGAGCTCCCGAAATGAGATTTAGAGACGCGATGGCGGATTTGTAGGGCAGTGACACCAATTAGCCGGCGTATTTCATAGAGCGAGATGTGACGTTGTATCAGTTGTTTGCATTTTGAATTATGCAGAGGCCCGTAATGTAAGAGATAAACGTAATCTATTCAAGGTAGGGAGTAAAACGGCAAATATGAATGTGGCTTCATCATTTAGATAGACGTCACCTCCTAGAATTCTTTCTTGTTTTGCGGGATATCCCCTAGCAGCTTAGAGCTTAGAGATTTCGAAGACCTACCGAATTATGTGGTAGGGAAACAGCTTTGGGCCTTTTTCTTGAACAGTACAGTGTAACTCTATTAACATATGCAGTGAGTTATGAGGCGGGTCAGACCTGCTCTTTTATATATATATAATATATATATATATATATATATATATATATATATATATATATATATATAGGAGAGAGAGTATATATATATATGTGTGTGTGTGTGTGTGTGTGTGTGTGTGTGTGTGTGTGTGTGTGTGTATACATACATGTGTATTATATATATATTATGTATATGTATATGTATATGTCTATATATATATATGTATGTATGTATGTATTTGAGTATATTAGTGTGTATGTGTTAGTGTCTGTGTAGTATGCATTATTTTTTTTTATTTATATATCTTAAGGTTTTTGCAAAACTTGATTATCCGTTCCTATACCACTGGTAGAAGACTAGCTTGTCCCCTCCCCCCAAAAAAAAATTTGAGTTCTTTCTTTTTTATAACTTGACCCTGTGCTCTCTCTATCTCCTGCTCATTTTGCCCGAGGCATTTTAGGGGTCGATGAAATGCGGTGCTAGTTGTTCATCGAAATTTGTCAATCAGATTCATAGTATTTTGATCATCAGATGTCATGAATACTTGAGGAAATAACGACTGCCTGTTTGGGAGTGTCTATTGGCTCTTCATGTTTTAGATTATCATAAAGGTATCTGTCCATGTGTGTGTGCACATATACACATACAAAGACAGTATATATATATATATATATTTATATAAATATATATATATATATATATATATATATATGTATATACTGTATATGTATGTGTATATATATAGTATACTGTATATATATATATATATATATATATATATATATATATATATATATATATATATATATATATATAATATTATTATTAGTTATATATATATATATATATATGACAACAAAAGTCGATTTCGAATACACCTTCAAAAAGATCATGTTAGTTGAGAAGTTATAATGTTTAAAAAAATTTATTTAGTGTCTTAGTCAGCAATCACTACTAATACTACTACTACCCTATACTGCTATTACCACTACTACTACTACTACTACTACTGATATTTATACATTATCCCTCCCCCCAGCCCCCACCTTTATTAGCGTATATTTCCCTCCCTTAACCGTCCGCAAAATATCGACTCGATATTTGGTAGAAAATCTCGCTACATATCGAACGGAATATTAAACCTACCGGAAGTATTGCGTTTCCGGACCGTGGATAGTAATGACGCAGGTGACTTTGATGTATGGATGATAACTTTTGTGACATTTATACTTTTTGTGTGTTACGTATGTGAGTGTGTTTTGTGACATTTACTTTGTATGTGTGTGTGTGTGTGTGTGTGTGTGTGTGTGTGTCCCCGCCCCTTCCCATCCCATGTCTCCCTCCCGATTTAAATGCTCTTAGAACGACACCCATCCCGTACATTAACGGGAAGGTAGGATGGTGCTCTTTTAGTAGCAGTGGAATGGGAGGATGTAATGAGATGAATTTTGATGTTTTATTCAGTGATATCACGAGAGAGAGAGAGAGAGAGAGAGAGAGAGAGAGAGAGAGAGAGAGAGAGAGAGAGAGGGCATCTAATACGTTAAATAGTGAGACCTTTATTCAATACAATAGCCTAGGTCTTTCCATGTCAAGAAAGTGCCGGGAAGAGAGAGAGAGAGAGAGAATGTAATAAGGTAAATATTGATGCCTTTATTTAATACCACGGACTAGGTTTTCCGTGTCAAGGAGGTCCGGAGAGAGAGAGAGAGAGAGAGAGAGAGAGAGAGAGAGAGAGAGAGAGAGAGAGAGAGTAATAAGGTAAATATTGATGCCTTATATTTAATACCACGGACTAGGTCTTTCCGTGTCAAGGCGGTGCCGGAGAGAGAGAGAGAGATATTTGCCAACTCATTTTCAACTCTAATATTGTCATCTGATTTGGCATCACACGATAATATTACAGTTAGTTAAACTACATAAAAAAAATGTTTAACCGTGTTAATTTTAATTAAAGGTATATCATAATTCCTGTTTTTAGCATTTTAAAGTATTTATAGTCTCATAATTCATGACAGTGAGTAGGTAACTAATTGTTTCGCAAAATAACACAATTGATATTTGTTAACTGGTGCAAATATATTTTTATTTTTCCAACATTCAGCCTCCGCTTCAACCTACACTACGAATAAGTAACTATTTAAGTAAACGAATAAGTAGACAGAGGAAAAGGTTCTAGATGTGAGTGTTTCCTTCTTTGGAGAGGCATGCCTTGCTGACAGTGGCCAGTTAAAAAAAAGGTGCAATGATCCCTTGCTCTTCCTTACTTGGCTTCCAGTGGCTCCAGTTCATGTGAGTGGCCTTTTTATTGATCTTAAATTCAAATATTTGTTGCTTTCAAAACGTTGCGTTGACGCACGTACTGGCAGAATGTAGGTGCATGAATTATTGATCGTCAGAATCATTTCTTCTCTCTCTCTCTCTCTCTCTCTCTCTCTCTCTCTCTCCTCTCTCTCTGATATTACACATCATTGTATTTGTGTTTTATTTTTTTGTGTTTTATTTAATATATATATATATATATATATATATATATATATATATATATATATATATAGATTATATAAATGTTTTATAAATACATACGTTATATATACATATATATATATTTCTAGATAAATAGATAATATAAATGCTTTATGAACACGCATGCATATGTATGATATGTAATATATATATATATATATATATATATATATATATATATATATATATATATATATATATATATATATATATATATATATATAATGAATGTATGTAGGCTGGTATGTATAAAAAATTTCTATATAATTTATGTAGGGGTTGATTTTTCCAGCAGATTGCATGCAGTTTTGACAGGAAATAAGAAACAATTCATTCTGATTCAGAATCGTTTTAGATTGCTATTTACGGAAAATAAAAACGTTGGGATTTTATTTTTCTCAATCTATTTTGAGCCAGTCAGGTAATTATGACTTCATGGGAAAGGTAATTATGTCTATTATCCCTTTTATTGCTAAATTGAGTGTTGTTAGAGAGAGAGAGAGAGAGAGAGAGAGAGAGAGAGAGAGAGAGAGAGAGAGAGAGAGAGAGAGAGAGAGAGAAGAGAGAGGAGAGAGATGGGGGAGAACTGTTATTAGTATCATGGTTGGTTTATAATTGGAGAAGGAAGTTGCAAAATTAGATTCTGTAGTTTTGGAATTGTTGTAGGTGTCCTTGTTTTGTTGTGGCTTATATTGTGGTTATTATTATTCATCAGATGTAACTGTTGTTGTGATTACTATTATTATATTATTATTGTTTGATTATACATTAAATATATATATAGTATATATATATATATATATATATATATATATATATATATATATATAATATATAATAATAATTATAATCAAGCAATAATATATATATATATATATATATATATATATATATATATATATATATATTATATATATATATATATATATATATATATAATATGTGTATATTTACACTAACATCATTATGGATTTATTCACCATTATTATTATTATAATATATTAGCTGCCATTAAGGTGGTTTTAGAAGGAAGGCCCTTTAAAGCTTGTAATATTTTTTCCCAACAAACCCATTCTGAACTTTACCACTACTATTATTTCTAGATATTTTCTTACATTTTCTCTTAGATTCCCTCTGTTATTTCCGCGAGTGGTACTCGTCTCGCCGTCCATCTGTTTAAGTAGGCAACACCAGCTCTGGAAACTTCAAGGAATCATCCCAGAAGTTTGTGGTGTGAAGCCCTCGAGTTCAGTCGAGAATAACAGCGGGGATTATCAGCCCTGTGGAGACCAGAGGGTTCGGTGGGGAAGGCTCCACAGAGAGAGAGAGAGAGAGAGAGAGAGAGAGAGAGAGAGAGAGCAGAACAGAATACTTAATAGTTCTTTGCCAGTGTGGCTATTCTAAGGAAGGTTTTCCTGTTTCTAAAGCGAAGAATTAGACTGTATACTGGCTTCTCTCTCTCTCTCTCTCTCTCTCTCTCTCTCTCTCTCTCTCTTAGAAATAACAGATTGAGATAAGTACTTAATAGTTTCTTCTCCCATGTTATTCCAAGGTAGGTTTTCTGTTTCTAACATGAAGAATTAGACTGTATACTCTCTCTCTCTCTCTCTCTCTCTCTCTCTCTCTCTCTCTCTCTCTCTCTCTCTCTCCTCTCTCTCTCTCTCTCTCTCTCTCTCTCTCCTAGAAATAACAGGTCGTTAAGTTATATCTAAAATTTAATGTCTTTCGGTCTAAGTGTAGAGTCCAATGCTTTTTGAAATCTACGATATTCAAGATAAAACAAAATATAAAGTTTTTACGGCTTGAATTCGGCTTGGAACATCCGAATATCTTCGGGTTATGATAAAAACTATAAAATCTTGAATGATAAAACTATAAAACCATAAAATTCTGAAAATGCACATTTTAAAATGATTATGACCTTAAACGGTTTTGTTTTAAAAGTTAACCTGAAACTTACATTTACCTGACGTTGGGAAGGCCTTGAAAAGTTGAAAATTGCCTAAACATCTTTCTAAGTTTTATTTTCATTTTAAATTATGCAAATGGAGAGTGGCAAGTGCCGTGAGATGTCCGGGATTGCCTTGAAATAAAAATTTTGCTGGATCAGGAATATGTTAAACTTTGCGAACGCTGCTTTGCATGAGAGGGGGAAAAGAGAGGAGAATGTGTATGAGAGAGAGAGAGAGAGAGAGAGAGAGAGAGAGAGAGAGAGAGAGAGTAAAACGAAGGGAAAGCTGTGGTTGTGCGAGAGAGAGGAAGGTAAGTATGTGTGAAAGAGAAACAAAGCAACTGCTTATAATTATTAACTTCAGTCGATTTATAGTTTAGTATCTCTTCTTTCCGTATTTCCCTTTACTTCCTCTTACGGCGACCGCATATAAAAATGGGAACAAGCTGGGAAGAAGAAGAAGAAGACTTCTCCCTAATGAACACCATATTCTTTGGAAGCTTGAATTTCAAATCAGTGGCCTCTCTGGGCTTGTTTCATATGAATAGGTTTCATCTACCGAATAATAATAATACTAATAATAATAATAATAATAATAATAATAATAATAATAATAATAGCGTTAATGAATGTTTATAGTGCCTGCTTTTGTGAAAAGCACACACAGGCACTGACGCATCAAAGCGAGTCAAGCATTATTATTATTATTATTTTATTATTATTATTATTATTATTATTATTATTATTATTATTATTATTATTATTATTATTCAGGAGATGAACTTATTCATACGTAACAGGTTCATTGACTTGAAATTCAAGCTTCCAAAGAATATGGTGTTCATTGGAAAGAAATTACAGAAGGTAGTAGGAAATAAAGAAAGCGGAGATTAGATATTAGAAAAAAAGATAAATTAGAATATTAATAAATTAACAGATAAAGATGTAAGTAAATGATTAACAAGTACAATTAGAATTGTTGTAGGGTAGTAATGTTCCTTCCTTTATACCAGCAGGTAAATCCCTTCACATCAATCTTTTATGGATAGCCACACATTTTTTAAGCAGTTGTCGATAGTTGTAAGGTATTCCATGTATTTCGTCGTAGAGGTTCCCTCCCTTGAAAATTTATAAACTTTTTTTTTATATTTTACTGATATATATGTTGCTTTAACACATTCCTCCATTTTAAAT
This sequence comes from Macrobrachium rosenbergii, assembly GCF_040412425.1. Classification (NCBI taxonomy): domain Eukaryota; kingdom Metazoa; phylum Arthropoda; class Malacostraca; order Decapoda; family Palaemonidae; genus Macrobrachium; species Macrobrachium rosenbergii. The sequence goes on along the minus strand of NC_089745.1, from coordinate 7,028,612 downwards.
CTGGCTTTTGACGCTTTGTTTTTTCTCATAATTATACGATGCTTAGTTCCAATCGTGTATGCAACTCCCCTCCATCAAGATAAAAAAAAATCTTGAAAATCTTGCAGCATTCCGTAACAGCATTTCTTTCATGTGCAGAAATTTTGACGCTGGTGAATAAACGGTTCGGTCTTTCAAAAACTTGTTTTGCGATTGCACCCAGCAGGTAGGTTCAGATTGTTCCTTTGGGAGGCGTATATTCGGTAATAGATAAGCAGGAAGACGTATTAGCTCTCCCAGTACTTGGAAGATGTAATTTGCATCTGTTAAGAAAACCGCCGAAAAACAAAAAATTGTTGTCCCTAATGACAGGTGTAAGTTTTCATTATTGATCCCGATGGTCACTATCTTAATGGTTGGAATTTGATGTTATTCTTACACGTGCTGTAATGCTGTTTTTTTGTTGTCCCTCATTACAGGTGTAAATTTTCATTTATTGATCCCGATGGTCACCATCTTAATGGTTGTAATTTGATTATGTTATTCTTACACGTACTGTGATGTCAGTATTCGTTCCCATATTATAAATACATTACAACCAACCACTCACTCCAGCCTGTGTCTGGCCACACTGTGACCCATCGTGGGTCTTCAAAATGTGGTGCTTGTTGACTCCAGATGGTGGCTACCCTCCATTCCCAGCGCCTGGGTAATCTATTTTCCTCCTGACGCGCGTGGATTTACCCCATGCAGCATCCCTTATCATCCTTTTGTGCTTGGATGTACTCAAGGCAGTGTACACCAGGCTGCGCTTTCATACGTGCATGAATGTGCTCCCTGGTCCAGATCCACTCATGCGTGGGCAAACTGCAGGCCGTGCATTCATGCAAGCATTTACGTCCCAGTCTCTACAATGCATACGAGAGCGGGGAGAAACGATTTGCCGTGACAGAGAAATACCCCGTAGCTGGTGGCAATGACAAACGCACCTGTGCACAGGTTAAATTATATATGGCTTCCGGTTGGGGGGCTCTCCAGTGAGGTTGAGCGAATCAGCACACGGTCGAGTAAAACCTCTTTCTTTCTTTCTTCCTTTTTTCATGGGAATTTGAAGGCAGGGAGAAAGATGACCTCTTGTTTGGGTGTTCTCGGGGCTCGTCATATTTTTCGTTTTGCGGGACGCGAAAGCGAGTGAGCTAGTTCACCCCCACCATGGCCAGATTGCTTTGTCCTCCAAGACTGGTTTGATTGACCTCTCTCTCTCTCTCTCTCTCTCTCTCTCTCTCTCTCTCTCTCTCTGTCTCATACATCTGTGTGTCTTTCTCTATGCCATCTTTTGCATCATTTATTCAGGTTCAACGCTTCGTTACACACCTTGCATCTTCACGTAATACTAATGCCTAGTTACGCCTAACATACACACATATATATATATATACATATATACCTTATATATACATATATATATATATAAATATATATGTCAGAGACAACAGAGAGAGAGAGAGAGAGACACCTTCCTTGTCATTGAACTTTTCCGGTGGTGGTGCAATTTCACTGCAAGCAAAGTTATGTTAATTTACGAGTGATTATTTTGCTTGTGTTTGGGGGCTTGGTTATTTTTGTTGTACCTGACACACCGGATATTTATCCTTCGTTTATATGTTGACCTCCATAATTATCAGCGTCATTTTGAACGTTATATTTAACAACGAAAACAATTACCTGTAAGTTAGAGTCTACATCAAATGATAAAAGATAGGGAGATTAAGAGAAAATGTTCATGGTAAAAGTTTCAGTAATAATAATAATAATAATATTATGAATATGAATATTGGCCAGATGCTGACCAACATCGCTGAGCCCGAAAAGCGAATTATAAGGAAAAAATAGAAAAGATTCTGTAGAAGATAAATTCGCAAAATACAGCCATCCTTTTCAATAAGACCTGTCTGAAAGAGGGTCTACTCCCTTCAAATAATAATAATAATAATAATAATAATAATAATAATAATAATAATAATAATAATAATAATAATAATAATAATAATAATAAACTTACTTTATAGTGGTAACAGCAACCAAAATGTAAAAGATTCACATAACAGTAAAGATGAAGAAAGATAAAAGAATTACCTGAAGTGTTACGAGACGTAATTTCACAAGAAGAATAACTGCATGCTCATCTGTTGCGTGTTAATTGTTATTCCCCCTAACTATTTCTCTGCGAAGTTTATAAACAAACAAATTCAACCAAACGAAATATTAAACCCGTCTGGTAGCTGCACATTACAAATCGCTAAGTAACCGGGATTATGTGAAGTAACGAGGTCTGAGCAGAGTTAATATCGTGTCGTTTCACTCCCTATTTGCATAAGTGATTTAGTCCACCTCGGAGCAGTTAGGGAAGAGAGGGATTACTTGCTTAGGAGACAGACTGGGTTTAAGGCTGTCTTAGTAAAGGGGAAGAAAGGTGTGAGAGGTTCTTCGTCCGAATGCATTAGGAGGTTGCTCGCTTCAGACTTACGGTTCCTGGAGTCGTTCGTTTGTTTGTATAAAACGGCGTGAGAGGCTGCTGCTTCCAAAAGGCGCTGGAATTTACTCTGAGGTTTCAGCACTTTTTCAAGGTGCTCATTTACTTGTTTAGGGAGACGTGAGATTCTTTATCTAGTAGGACTAGGAATTTGAACTTTTTTTTTTTTTTTAGGATGTTCATTTGTTTGTTTGATATATTGCGAAAATCTGCATCCAAGTGATATAGGAATTTTCTCAAGATATTTCTTTTAAGATTTCCTTCTGTAGGAAGGTGAGAGGTTCTTTCTTGAAAAGGATTAGGAATTTACTTAAGACTTCTTCCCCCCAACCCCCTTTTTTTTTTCTTTGAGACGTCAAAGAAGTGAGAATTTATCCCCAAATGAAATAGAAATTTACATAGGATTTAAACTTTGTTTTAAGATGTCCATATGTTTGTGTAGCAAGACACATGAATTTGCCCAAATTTAATGTATAGTTAAGAAAGGACGTTAATTCAAGAAGTCTGTTTGTTTATGAAGGTGAAAATTGTTTTCCAAAAGATAAATTAATTTCCTTAAGATTTTTTTTTATATTTTTTTTTTATTTTAGCTGCCCATTTGTATGAAAATTTAAGGTGAGAGTGTATAGAGATGAAACAGGCGTTAGCATAAAATTTGAGAATTTTTAAGAGTTCCGCTCGCTCGCATAGGAAAGTTTTAGAATCTGTATCCGAAAGGAAAATCGAAATTGATTTGGGATTTTGCACTCCTTTCAAGACTCACATTTGCAGCCGAAAGGAGGAAGGCCGGAGAATTTGCAAAAGAATTGGTTCGTTTATCGTTTTAGGTCCTATCAAAGACTCGGCACTTTCCGTGCCCCAAATGGAATACAAATTTATTTAAATGTTTCGCTCTTTATTTTCTGTTCGGCTTATAAAGGATTCATTCCCTTTTTTTGGTTACCGAAGCCTTTTTTAGTTTTCTGTAAAAGAAATCTATTGATTAGTTTTCTGTAAAATAAAACTATTGAGATGGCTATTTGTCTGTCCGTCCTCACTTTTCCTGTCCGCCTTCAGATCTTAAAAACTACTGAGGCTGTCCGTCCTCACTTTTTCTGTCCGTCCTCAGATCTTAAAAACTACTGAGGCTAGAGGGCTGCAACTTGGTATGTTGATCATCCACCATCTAATCGTCAAACATGCCATATTTTTTTAACGTTAAATTTACCCGTGGTCGTGCATCTGGGACCGCTAAAGGTGCCAACAACACATGCCATCACCGGCCCATGGCTGAAAGTTTCGGACCGCGGCTGAGAGGCCGTGGTTGAGAGTTTCATAGAGCATTATACGCTGTACAGAAAACCTGCGGTGGATTTTTTTACTTGTTAACATTCTGCATGATTTTCCTTTCCGTTTTATTGGCTATACATCACTCACCTCGTCAAAGTGTAATTGAAAATCATTAAAGATTTAACACTTTGTTCGCTCGCTTTTCTGCTGTGAAAATCGCTATCTGCCGAAATGGTAATCTATTTTGCAATTTCTAAAGGTTTCCCATTCTACTTTTTTAAAAAAAGAAATTGCCACTTTCTGTATCAGAATGCAATAGCAATGTTTTGGTAAGCTAAACTTTGTACGGTTTTTTATATTATTTCTACGTCGAAATGTAATAGAAATGTATCGTAGATTTTCAATGTTTTGACTTTTTCATACTGAATGCTCATCATACTTGTATACGAATGTAAAATAAATTTAAGGTTAGGCATTGGCATTTATTTTGCTGAAAATTAATCGCTTCCTGTATTCACATTTAACAGAAATATATCCTAAGATTTTGCCAGTATATTTTGCTATTTTCCATTTATAGTTTTCTGTACCCACATTTAACAGAAATATATCTCTGATTTTGCCAATATATTTTGCTATTTTCCATTGATCGTGTTCTGTGTCCACATTTAACAGAAATATATCCAAAGATTTTGCCATATATATTTATTTTGCCATTTTCCATTAATAGTTTTCTGTATCCACATTTACCAGAAATATATCTTTGCCAACATATATTCATTTTGCTATTTTCCATTTATGGTTTTCTGTATCGACATTTAACAGAAATATATCCAAAGATTTTGCCAATATCTTTCGCCATTTTCCGTTGTGGTTTGATTCAAGGAATTCATCACTTGAAATCGTTGCGTCTCTTGAAATTCCTCTCCTGCCAGAAGATTTCGACGGTTCTGGATGTGTCGTGTGAAAAATGTTGCCTTTCCTCAACATTCGAGATTCCACATCTGATGTAAATGTGGCAGATCTCCCTCCCTCCCTCCCTGCGGTTGCAAGGAGCTCGAATCATTTTTAGTTGCTGACAGAAGTTCGGACACCTGTTTGCATGGACGGGTTCGAAATTAATTCCTCTCTCTCTCTCTCTCTCTCAGGATTTTGTAAAGATTCAAATTAAGGACACTCAGGCAGTTGTTCTCTCTCCCCCTCTCTGGGACAGTTGATTTCTCTCTCTCTCTCTCTCTCTCTCTTTCAAAAAAACATCGGTTTGTGTGGTTCAAATTAAGGAGCACTCTTGTCTCTCTCCCAAAAAAAAACATCGGTTTTGTAAAGATTCAAATAAAGAAGTCTCAGGCAGTTGTTCTCTCTCTCTCTCTCTCTAGCTTTGTAAAAAACATTAAATAGTAGACTCAAATCTCTCTCTCTCTCTCTCTCTCTCTCTCTCTCTCTCTCTCTTTCAAAAAACATCGGTTTTGCAAAGATTCAAATTAAGAAGTCTCAGGCAGTTGTTCTCTCTCTTTCTCTCTCTCTAGCTTTGTAAAGATTCAAATAGTAGACTCTCTCTCTCTCTCTCTCTCTCTCTCTCTCTCTCTCTCTGTTTGGCAATGGATTGTTTTAAGGAAGGGGCGGCGAGGATGAAACGCTTGCATGAATCACCGTGTAATCAAACTCTCCCTCTGTGCGAGGGGTGATGAAACAATTTGCGCATTTGAGGAAAAAACGCGCCTGCGTTTTTTATCGCCTCCGCGCTTCAAATGGTATTGAATTTGTTATTCGGTATTCCATGCGATACAATGCATTGTTTCAGAATCCTTGGATTTCTTCGGCTTTTGTGTTTCCACCAGGACGTATATACAGGCTACGCTTGTTTTCAGTAACGTGCGCTCGCGCCTATTTATTCATATATTCATGCATTCATACATATGTGAACACACATGTATAAACGTTTATATATGTGTATATATTATATATATATATATATATATATATATATATATATAATATAGAGAGAGTATATATATATATATATATATATATATATATATATATATATATATATATATATATATATATGTATATATAGAGAGAGAGAGAGATATACTGTACATGCACACACACACATATATATATACACCTATGTATATTAGTCTGAAGTGGTATAATATATTCAGAAAAAATGAATGCAAAAATTATTTACCTTTTGTTTAACTACTCGGGGGAAGAATTTTTCATTTGTGACTTCATACACAAGGTATAGAATACCACATGAAAATTACTCTTTGTAGAATTTCCCCGCAGGTGTAGGAATCATCTACTGAAAGAATTGTCCGTGTAACGTTTTAAATATTTATCGGAGGTTGAATAAAGTTATTGCGTTAAAATGTTATTTCCCCTAAAATGTTTCGGAACATTTCCGTGGATATATTTCTGGTGCGTGGTGTTGAAATTTATATAACAGATTTAGGTTTTTACCTTAAAGGCTCAAAAATTGATTAATAATACAAATGATCCAGTTTTAGTTGCGTTTTTCTTTTTGCTGCCGGTTAATTGTGATTTTTATGTATTTTATTCGAACAGTTTCTCTGTCTGGTAATTTTTTTTTGCATGCGATCGTAGATTCCTGTTCATTGTCTTGTTTGATTTTATTAAAAATAAAAAATGTTCATTGCAACAGGTCTTTCAAATCGTAAGTTATTTTTCTACAACTTTTTTTTCATTTGCTCAATTTCTTTCCAGTATTTACGAAATTATATGGAACTATTTTCGTTTTCTTGAGAGAAATTGCATCAGTTCCATTATTTGAGAGGTTTACCCTGGTGCGATGATTGATTTCCATTATTATGCGGTATATTAAATAGAGTAATGAGATAAGGCAATGTCTCAGGTTAAGTTTTGAAGGAAAATAGACAATGGGAATCAGCCTTTACTGAAACTTTCCAACAGACCTGGCGAGCCTAGTGTGGGTGTTAGTGAGAGGCGAGTGCTTGAAATAGGAATCAAATGTCTGCTGAATTTGAAATAGAGCCGAGGCTTTCTTGTGGGTAGTTTCGACATCTGTTAACGGGAAAGGATTTATTTTTTAATATTCGATGGCAATTGAAACAAGGCAGAGTTAAGGAAATTTGACAGTTCAGTAGAAAGAGGCCAAAGGTGACGGAAGAAAAATAGACAGAATGCAGTGCAGCTAGGGTTTAATAACCAGACACTGCATTGAACCTATAGTGTTGCACACGGTGCTCCGCACAAAGTACACTGCACGCAATTCTAATGTTTCTCTGTGTAGTCCTTTTTGTACATTTTTTTTCCCCAATTCTGCCATGAATTGGGCGTAGCCTGTGTGACTTGAGAAGACTGTTCGAAGTTGTTTCAGTTCGTGCGTGATTACGAGCGCGAATCGAGACGTAATGACATTGATATTGACTTACACGAATATTTCGTGTCGCCGATAATATGATACAGAGTTCTGGAATCGAGTTGCCCAGACAAAAGGTTGTCGGGTAATTTAAAATGTATATGAAATCAAGACTGGCATTAAGTTCTGTCGAAATGTGTTATCTTTTTTTTTTTATTAAGTTAATCTGTAATTTAGGTTGGCTGAAGAGAAAACCATATTTTATTGGCTGAATCAGGGTTGAAACCCTCGTGCTGGAAGATTCCACAGCATCAGCTGTATTGTATACAATAGCCCAGTGATCCCTAAGAGTATTATGTTAAATAAGTGCAGCCATACCGTAAGTCCTTACCTTAGGGACGTTGCTTTATTAAATATAGGCCAGTGGTGGGAGAGAGTTGCGTTGGCCTGTACAACAGTGAGTCTAAATGTAAAATTTATTACCCTTAGATTATTGGTGTCAATCCCACATACATAGATTGTATGGCTGCACATTGCATATTAATAAGTAGAAATAATTTTTTTTTTTTACTGAATTAGCTTGTAGGAACTTATATAGCTGCACATTGCATTTTAATAAGTAGACATTGTTTTTTTTACTGAATATTACTTGTAGGAACTTATATAGCTGCATATTGCATTTTAATAAGCAGAAATTAATTTTTTTTACTGAATATTAGCTTGTAGGAACTTATATAGCTGCACATTGCATTTTAATAAGTAAAAATTAATTTTTTTTTACTGAATATTAACTTGTAGGAACTTATGTAACTGCACAGTGCATTTTAATAAGTAGAAATTAAATTTTTTACTGAATATTAGCTTGTAGGAACTTATATAGCTGCACATTGCATTTTAATAAGTAGAAATTAATGTTTTTTGCTTGTAGGAACTTATATAGTTGCACATTGCATTTTAATAAGTAGAAGTTATTTTTTTGCTTGTAGGAACTTATATAACTGCACATTGTATTTTGGTAAGTAGAAGTTATTTTTTTTTTTGCTTGTAGGAACTTATATAGCTGCACATTGCATTTTAATTAGTAGAAATTAATTTTTTTACTGAATATTAACTTGTAGGAACTTATATAGCTGCACATTGGATTTTAACTAGTAGAACTTATTTTTTTTACTGAATATTAGCTTGTAGGAACTTATATAGCTGCACATTTTACTCTAGCAAACCGAAATTAAATTTTTCTTTTAAATTAACATCATCTTGGGGGAACAGAATCACTCTCCGCTATATTTCGTTCCACCTGAATCGCCGAGTCTGGGCAAATAAGTTGTCTAAATATGAACTTTCCTTGGCGATTTGGTCCAGTGCTCTCGTTTCTGACAGCAAGCCGTTCTTTTAGTTTTAGTATAATTTCGTCCTTTTTTTTTTTCAATGGTGATTTGGCAAAAACTTAACTGGATTTTTCGGTATTCGTGTATTGAAATTAATTGTCAGCGTTACTAGGTAGACCGTTACGATTACGTTTGTTAATAATAATAATAATAATAATAATAATAGTAATAATAACAATAATAATAATAGAGAGTGCTACTAGAAACAGAGGACATAGTGAGAAAAGTGATGGATTCCTAAGGAGGCAGGATGCAACCTGGAACCCCACACTATAAAAACCACCCAGTCGAATAGGATGACTGTGATAGACAAAAAAACAATTATAATAATAATAATAATAATAATTCTGTTACTGGTATTCTTGTTGCGACTACTAATGAAAATTCCGTGTTTGTGGTATCGTTGGTGGTTGTAAATTTAGTAAAGTAAGACAGCAATAATACTGCAATTCGTAAAGTAGTAACAACTTACTCTTTTCTGAACTGTCATGACAGAATGTGTTGAAGAACATGTTAATATCATAACTGTTTATGAACATTCCATCGGTCACGACGCCAGAGAACATTAAAGCAGTCAGTCACTCAATTTGTAAAGAAGGATTTAAATAGTAATTTGTAAAAGACTGTTTGCGCCTGATAATTGAGTGCTGTTTAAATCATAAAATCCAAAATTATATTTCTTACAAAAAACACACACTCACACACACAATTTCCAGTGAAAATTGTCGAGCATGAACAAGTGGTTTTTTCCTGCTTCTGGTTTTTTGCTTTTCCAAATCTGGATTATTTTTCATAGGAGAAAGGAAACCTGCTTTCTGTGCTTGTATTTTTTTTTCCTTCTTTTAAATACCTATAAAGCGGACAATTGCTGGCGCCTGTAGCCTGTAACCTCAAACCGTTGATCCCGTTACAAGCAGTACCATGATTCTAAATGCTAGGTTTTCAGTTCTCCTGTAATTATGATGCAAATTGGTGCATTATGTGTATAGTTTATGAAGGAAACTGGATAACTGAAATATAGTAATCGGGAACTGGAAGACATGTAATATTGTTATTGAAATTTCCTGCGGTGGACAGTTGAAAATACTTTGCAGATTTGATGCGGTAAATCGGAAAATTGAGGTTTCGTATATTTTTCATTCAAACGTGCTTAATTTTTGTTATTTGTGCGCGTATGTTATGTATTTCATGTATATAGATATGCTCTACACTGTACTTAGTGCTGTTCAAGAAACAAGGAATATTGCTGGCACAAGGCCTGCTTGATCTAACGGAAAATATACCTGTGTATTATTTGTGTAACTACACATATACAGTATATATATATATATATATATATATATATATATATATATATATATTTATATATATAATATATATATATATATATATATATATATATATATATAGATAGATAGATATGTATGTATAAAAGATATTCATCATTGTATGTATGTATGTATGTTACGTGCGTGTGCAAGCGTGTCAAATATTTGTGTCAGTGCATGAGTGGGAGTTCACCCATATGTACTAAAAGACGAGGGCTAAAGGAAGTGGGTTAGTTGGTGGTCAGTTGCAAGAAAAAAAACAGCCCACAAGACAGTGCGGCGTTTCCATATTTTCTTTCTCTCTAGTCCATTCAACAATTGGTCTTTGTATATTTACCATTTCATTTAGTGGCTC
>NC_089745.1:6995917-7013417 GCF_040412425.1 Macrobrachium rosenbergii | reverse complement strand
CAGCTTTATATTAGGTTAGGTGATCTTCTGTATTGGTACACTGTTACCTTAAGCGTCCAAAGCCTCTTCCATCATCCAAATCAACACTGGATACCTCTGAGTTAGAAGGAGGTCATAGATTGCCCCAGCCTTATACCCGTTTTTCTTTTCTATGACTGCTTAATTATTTAAAAAAAAACCTACTATTTAATAATAAATGTCATCAGTGTGTCTTTCAGGTAAAGCTTTGTTCTTTGGTTCCAGTGACTGGATGGCATTTAAAAATGTCACGTGTGAAACCAGTGAGAGGAAATGAATTGGTAATGGTTTGTGGTCATCGAGTTTTTTTTTTTTCGTGGATTTAATTTCATTGGCATTTGGTTGTGTGCTAATATCGAAGTTAGCGCGGATTTATTATTGTCAGGAAAGACTTTTATTGCGTTAACTGATATCTGAACTTTTTTTTAGTTAGAGATTTAATGCAGTGAAAAAAGGCAATCGGGTATGTTTCATGAAGAGTGGCACGCTATTAGGCTATTGGCCACCTGAATTTTTATCGTTCAGACTTTGAAGGCCATACCCACAAATGCAAGAAAATGCCACACAAAATTGAAAATACTTAGTATAAGTGCAACATTGCAAAATGAACCCAAAATCATTTATGCCATAAAAAAAATACGCCGTCCCATACACAGAATTTAATTCCAGATTTCAAGAAAGCAAACGAACTAATTTAATAGATTTTAGTTTGATATAAACGAAGGGAACCCTTCCTGTCTTCGAGGTTGTTTTACAATTTGGCATTTAAAGAACATGACTGGCAGCGTGAATCTGTAAATGTGAGTGCTGTAAATGTCGTTCATATTGAAACCTCCTTTCACTTAGTGTCTGCGCCACCTAACTAATTCATGCTTCTTCTTCTTCTTCTCTCTTCTTCTTCTTCTTCTTTCTTCTTCTTCTTCTTCTTCTTCTTCTTCTTCTTCCAAGGAACTCTGGTCGCACAGCGTTGGTACGTTAACTGATGTCGAATCAGTTATTATAAGGTCCACTCTTTTGTTTGATTTCAATGGACTCCAATCCTTTTGCGGCACAGCCATTCAGTTTTGCGGTGGTTCCCTTTTATTTTTTATTATTCTTTACTCTTCTCCGTATAGGCATTTGCTTGAGGTTTTGTTTTGCTATACCCGGAACCTTTTAAGATATATATAGATATGTATATATATATATATATATATATATATATATATATATATATATATATATATATATATATGTGTGTGTATACATATGTATATATATATATATATATATATATATATATATATATATAAATATATATATATTATATATATATAATATATGTACATATATGTACACATATATATATCTATATATATGTGTGTTTATATGTATTATATTTTAAGCCATTCCTTTTTTTTTTGGAGGGGAGGAGGATCAAGAGACTAATTGTTGAATATATCGGCCTATTACTCTTTTGGCTCGTGCTTCATTCCAAAATGATTTAGTAAGGCCTAGGGAGAATTTTGGCCCTGACTTGATTTATTCAGCCTTGAAAAGGCTTTTCCCTCGAGTTCTCATGGAGTGCCTTTGAAGGGTCCAAGGTCTATAAAGATGCACCTCTATAGACCTTGGAAGGGTCATTGTGGACACATTAAATCGTAAAGGAATTTTTTGTGACTGACTTGTAAATATTGAGGACGTATGTGATATTTCTGGGGGGTTCGTATTTTTTTTTATTTATAATATTAGACTCTTTAATTATTTTATTAATGTCGCCACTAATTAAAGGTAGTGAATGTTATACCTGTTTATGATTTTAGAACATTTTAGTCGTGATTGCTATCCGGTGTGTCACAGTATTTGATTGATGGCATAATTAGGCTTACCATTATTGACGAATAGTGAATATTCTGATATAATATTGAAAGGGTTCTTTAGTATTTTGTTGAACGTATGTTACTACAACCATATTATTTGTAGCAACCATCGACATCCTGCTTATCTGTAGCCATTTTAATTTTTGAATAATTATTGTAGTTTTTAAATATTAAGTTCACAGTTATCATTCTCTTTCCTTTCAAAATTCCTTAGGATAGACATGAACAGATTCATCAGCCATTTTAGTTTTAAAATTTTAATTTTTAAATTTTAAAACTAAATTTTAACATGTAAAAATGCGACGAAATTTCTTCTGCGCAATCGAGTTTTCTGTACAGCCGCTACAGCTTATAATCAAGGCCACCGAAAACAGATCTATCTTTCGGTGGTCTCGGTATAATGCTGTATGAGCTGCGGCCTGAAATCTTAACCACGGCCCGGTGGTGGCTTATCCTATATCGTTGGCAGAAGCACGATTATGGCTAATTTTAACTCTTAATGAAATAAAAACTACTGAGGTAGAGGGGCTGCAATTTGGTGTGTTTGATGCTTGGAAGGTGGATGATCAATATACCCAATTTGCAGCCCTCTAGCCTCAGTATTTTAAGATGTGAGGGCGGGACAGACAAAGCCGGACGGACGGAACCAATAGTTTTCTCTCAGAAAACTAAAAATTAAAATGATAAAGATTCAGTTCACTCGATGTCTTCTCAAAAATCTTTACGACCAATTTGCGTCCCTGTGAAATGAATCCTCCTATAAGACATTATATCAATGAGGTATCGACATTCTGAGAGCGAGAATGGATTTTCTCGAGGAGATGAGAAGTCGATATGATCGGGGAATAATTAGTTCTCTCTTTTTTTTTTTTTTTTTTTTTTAGAGATGCATCGTATGCTTGCATGTCGGTTTATGGGCTGCCTGCTGTCGTCTTCGATTATTGGAGCATCAACTCCTTCGCTTAACTGAGGATTTCAAAAGCTTCCGTTTGTGTTTGTTTCGTTAGCCTTGTTTGTGTGTGGAATATATGTGTATCTGCACATATATATAACTATGTACATATATATTCATGTAAATAAATAAATAATATATATATATATATATATATATATATATATATATATATATATATATATATATATATATATATGTGTGTGTGTGTGTGTGTGTGTATCATATGTTTGTGTTTGAGTTTATTAGCTATAATGACCTATAAACCTTATACTTCATTTCCTCTTATTTTTTAGTAACTCAAGAAAAGGTGAGACGATAATGAATGCAAATAAAATTTAAATGTGTACAAACTGTAAAAATAATATAGAGTACACAAAACCCTCAGACAGATAACATCTATTTAATAGACTAAACAGCCACACTATAAAAATTCTACGTTAATTGGATGCCGTTTTAGGAACAGAAACAATAAGAAAACAAAGAAAGGCACCGAAGTTTCTTCGGCGCAATCGAGTTTTTTGTACAGCCGTTGCAGCGTATAATCAAGGCCACAGAAAATAGATCTATCTGTCGGTGGTCTCGATAAAATGCTGTACGAGCCGCGGCCCATGAAACTTTAACCACGGCCCGGTGGTGGCCTATGCTATATTGTTGCCAGAAGCACGATTATGGCCTAACTTTAACCTTAAATAAAATAAAAAAAACTACTGAGGTTAGAGGGCTGCAATTTGGTATGTTTGATGACTGTGGGTGGGTGATCAACATTGCAATTTGCAGCCCTCTAGCCTCAGTAGATTTTAAGACCTGAGGGCGGACAGAAAAAAAGTGCGGACGGACAGACAAAGCCGGCACAATAGTTTTCTTTTACAGAAAACTAAAAAAGAGAAATTACGTCACTTGTTAGAAACAACAGGCCTTTCATTTAATCGGTTTTTTTTTTTTTTTTTCAGATAAAGAAACTTTGGGAAGTTTTCTCCTCATGTGAGAGTGAACATTCGTGCTATCGCTCACTGATCCGTCTTTTAAGTGGGTTTTGTTTGCACGGACTGCACGTGTACAGTACGTGCTTTAGAGGGAAAAGTCTATAGGTAGAATAGGCCAGTGGGTCTGATTCGCCGTTTACATTATTGTTTCCAGTTGTTTGCCTGCTGGGATTTATTGAGTTCTAGGCTGGCAACTCCTGCCTCTGATGTATGGTAAATAGTGGGTGGTTAGTCTCTCTCTCTCTCTCTCTCTCTCTCTCTCTCTCTCTCTCTCTCTCTCTCTCTCTCTCTCTCTCTCTCTCTCCTCGAACCGGTCGAGGAAGGACCAATATTGGGGCGCATTCCGCAAAATCTTGCGAGCCATTGTTGACCCAAGCATTGAATTAGGAGCCAAGATGTTGGATAACTGTTATGGGCATCGACGAGGTTAACCTCAACCAACTGGGGTCTCGACGAGGTGAACCCCACAACCATGTTCTCGACGAGGTAAACCTCACCCAACTGGGTTCTTGACGAGGTAAACCTCACAACTACACTGTATGTTCTCGACGAGGTAAACCTCACCCAACTGGGGTCTTGACGAGGTAAACCTCACAATAGGTTCTCGACGAGGTAAACCTCACCCAACTGGGGTCTTGACGAGGTAAACCCCACCCAACCAAGTTCTCGACGAGGTGAGCCTCACCCAACTGGGGTGAAACCATTCTTAAGATGTATTCATAAAAGTTTCTCGCGAAACTTTTTTCTTTCTTTTTAAGTTTATTGAAATGTGTTTTAATCATCAGTATTTAAATGAAGTATGTTTCTCAAATCTACTCCTTTTTTTCAGGTATGATGTGCTGAATTTTGTGGGGACTGAAGGTTGCTGTTCAATGTATTCTCCAGAGTAAGTGAACTTTATGTTGAAACTTTGTTTAATTTCTCTCAGAGGAAGTTCAGAAATTGTGGTATCTTATGTTTGAACGTATAAGGTTTGATTTTCATGCACAAGATGATAGGAACAACATCCCATTTTCCCCTGGTTAAACCCAAAAGGGGAATGATGTTCTCAGACTGTCTCTGCTAAGGTGGAAGGTTTTGTATTGTATATATATATATATATATATATATATATATATATATATATATATATATATATATATATATATATATATAAAACTATCTTTTCTTACTCTCTTAACTCATCATCAGAGTATGAATGTTAAGGAGACACTTCCTGGCAGGTGGAAGATGTCGTGCCAGAGAAAAGACAGGAAATTATTTATTATAATAATATGGCGGTTGAATGTCCTGACGATGGCTTGTGGAAAGAGCTGCGAAACGCGCAAGGGAGTAAAGGTAGGTTGAGGAGGAGGGGATAAATGGGGCAGGGGCGTGGGGAGGGGGGGAAGGTTTGCATAAATGAAGGCGGTGGATGTTAGGAATACTTGTATGGGATGTCATTTTGGGCGGCCGTGGGGCGTGAATAATAGATGGCTGAGAGTTCGTGTGGCTCTATTTTGTTTAATTAAACTGATTAAAGTGAGATGCATTGGTAGATTTGGGGATGAGGTTCTCACTCTCTTTATATGCTTTACATACGATATATATATATATATATATATATATATATATATATATATATATATATATATATATATTGTGTGTGTATGTATGTATATATATATACATTATATATATATATTATGTATATATATATATATATTTATATATATGTGTGTGTTTAAATAAATATATATATATTATATATATATATATATATATATATATATATATATATATATATATATATATATAGTATATATATGTATATAGATTTATGGATGTGTATATGTGAGTATTATATATATATAATAAATATACATATTTGTATGTATGTATATATTTATGTAAATGTGCGTGTGTAAAAATACATACATACACACGCACGCACATGAAGATTAATTCGAATACAAGCCAAAATCTTCATAAATCGTCCAGTTTAATCCGGGAAATCGAAGCTATAAGTTAAATACCGTAAAATATGTCTGTTTTACAGGAAATTTTTTTTAACGCGTAGAGTAAATAAATATGACGTCATTTCCGGGCCATGCATATCCACCGGTATGCGCATTAGAGATGAACGGTGTGCATTAACTGTATTAGTACGCATTACGAATTGTTTTCGGGGGATGGGTTCGTGAGCATGCGCGCATGCGCGCACAGTTAGAAGGGTTCCACCTTGCCTGTATGTGGGGCTGACGTGTAGTGGAATTTTATTTTTTAATCAGTTATTTACTGATTAATACTCTTAGTGTACTATGCTTCACTTCTAGTTGTGTAAACTGTTCCAGTCTTTTCTTATCTATATTTAAGGATTCTAGTGATTCCAGTGGTTTGTAGAGGCTGTTAAACATTCATAAACTTACATACAAACACAAACATATATATGTATGTATATATGTGTGAGTATATATATATATATATATATATATATATATATATAATATATATACATATATTAAATATATATATATATATATATATATATATATATATATATATATATATATATATATTAATATTAAAATATATATATATATTAAAATGCAGGAGCACAAGAATAGGATATACATAACGACAAAACCAAACCCATCCAGCATTAAACAATTGCCGCCCCGTGACGTTACAGACACCGGATGCATTATTACGTTACATCCTCTCTCCCTGTGAAGAGAGAGAGAGAGAGAGAGAGAGAGAGAGAGAGAGAGAGAGAGAGAGAGAGAGGAAACCAAAACGAAAATCGCACCTCCCGACCCGCGAAAGTGAAACCCGATCTCTCTGGTGATCCACAAAAGCCAAGAGAAGAAGAAGAAGAAGAAGAAAGAAGAAAAAGAAGAAGAGGAGGAGGAAGAGGAACTCCTCTTGCTTGGAACGGGTTTCTTCTGTCTGGGCCGCCATCGGCGAAACGGGTGAATAGACAGGAGGAGAGAATAGGAAAGCAAAGGAAAGTAGGAGGAGGGCCGAGAGTGACAGTATGAAATTCAAAGCGGAGCAGGAGAAAGGGAGAGAATGCAGGGGCGAAGAGGGGGGAAAGTTAGGTAAGAACAAAGAGGCGGAATTGGGTAAAGGTACCGAGAGACAGACAGACAGACAGACAGGCAAAGAATTACAAGGACAAGAAAAGTTCGACCGAGTATAAAATAAAGGCGGAGATAAAGAGGTCATTTCCCATGACTTGCACAGCCATCAGTAGTAAACTATTCATATTTGCACGCATACCTATCAGATATCATAAAATGACTTGCATGAGCCCGTGCTGGCCTAACGCCATTAGCCGAATCATAAACAGCAACAGAGAAGAGAAAGGAAAGTTAAAAAAAAAAAGTGAAAGTCAAAATAGTTCAGCGGTAATAAATCTATAAGAAGGAGAATAAGCAAGAAATTTGACAGTAAAAGGAAAACGAGTTTCTAAGACAAATGTCAGAAGGAGAAAGGCGGTAGGAAACACAAAGGATAGAAAGCGAAATACGAACAGAAAGGATGGAATTATTCAGAGACAAGAGAGAGAGTAAGAGAGAGAAAGAGAGGAGACAAAAGAGGGAAGGAAGAGCGAAACACGAACCGAAGGAGGAAGAATAAAAACCGACAACCGAAAACGAAAGTTTCGAAAAGGACCAGGGAGAGAAAGGTTTCGAATTGCAGAGGCTGAGATAACAGTTGTGTTTCGGGAATGCTGCTGTTACGGGATGGATTGAGATGAGTCCTGGGGTGTTGGGGAGAGGTGTGCTGTATTGGAGGAGAGGATGTGGGGGAGTACTGGGGAGGGGGGTAAGCTTAGAGGTCCTTTTGTGTGGTTTGGATGAAGTGTAATGGAGCATGTGGAAAGCATATTGCTGCTGGATATTCTATTTGATTTGAGCAGTTCGTCGGAAAATTTATATATCTGGTGGTCTTTGTGTTTGTTTATTTATTTATCTGTTTTGTGTATACAGTAGATAAATGTGGACACACACGTTTATACGAATACAGCCCAGAAAGGCTTCTGAATAGATAATCCCTCTCCGAATGCTAAATAAGTAATCCCACATTATTGATGACTGTTTGTTAGTACACCGTGCAATATAGAGTGGAAAATTCCTTTTCTCTGCTCATTCACACACACTCATACTATATATATATATATATATATATATATATATATATATATATTAGCAGAGATATTTATTCTGAAAAAGCTACAAGCTTTCCAGGACTAACTGTCCTCATCGTCTGGTAGCTACCAGACGATGAAGACAGTTAGTCTTGGGAAGCTTTTAACTTTTCCTGAATAAATATCGCTGCTAGATGCCATCCAGTTTAAATGAGGTCCTGTTATTAATTGTATTAACGCACAGAACAATTGTGAAAGTGATAAAGTATATAAACACACACACACACACACACATCTTAGTCTTACGAAATTATACCCCACATGCATACACACATCTTATCATGCGGACGGACAATGAAAATGACTAAATTGCCCCGGAAGCCCTTTGTCACTTCATGAATGGAGGAGATTGGCAGGTGTGTCAGCTATTAATCATTAATTAGACGTAAAGAAAACATCCCTCGGTGCTCGTGTTTCTCTCCGCTCCTTTTGTCACCTGCGCTGTTTGTCAGGAACGTCTCCGTTACCTGGATCCATTTGCGGAAACGGACACGAAACTGCGAATTACGATGGAGCGGTGGGTGGGGTGGGAGTGGAGTGGAGTGGGGGATGGATTGCTGTGGGAGTGGAGTGGGGGATGGGAGAGGAGAGGAGTGGAGTGGAGGTGGGGGATGTAGTGGAGTCAGGGATGGAGTGGAGTGGGAGTAGAGCAGAATGGAGGATGGATTTGAGGGGGAGTTCTGTCAATGAACTCCTGTTTTCATATTTTCTTGTTGTTTTTATGTGATTTATATTGACGTTGAATGAGATGTGATTTGGGTCGCTGACGGTATGTTCCAAGAGCCGATTTCTTTTGTTATGCCGTAATAAAAGACACAAATATTAAATCAGATCTGTACTGTCATCAGTATTTGGTTCTTACGAATTTTATTTGTGCCTCTTAAGGAAAAGATAATCAAGTGGAACATAGAATTAGCTTAAAAATGGTTTTCTTATTTTGGTATAGAATAATTTGTTGACCATTTCTTATGATGGTAGTGACAGAAGTAGTGATGATTTTATATATATATATATA
The DNA here is from genome assembly GCF_040412425.1 of Macrobrachium rosenbergii. Lineage (NCBI taxonomy): Eukaryota > Metazoa > Arthropoda > Malacostraca > Decapoda > Palaemonidae > Macrobrachium > Macrobrachium rosenbergii. Next base: position 7,004,395 of record NC_089745.1, on the reverse strand, counting down.
TATATATATATATATATACATATATATATATATATATATATATATATATATATATATATATATATATATATATATATATATATATATATATATATATATGCACACACATGAAATTATATTGACGAGAAAATAGGCAGAAATAGAAAAGGAAAATAAGTAAAATACAAAAGCATCTTGGTATGTAATTTATCGAAACAGCTATGAAAAATAAATAATAATAAGTGTTGGTAGTTTGGAAAAAAGAATTGTACTTCCAAATCTAGTAGTTCTGCTGGTATTAAAAGAACAGAGGTATATAAATATTAATGATTTTGGAAGTTGTTTGAACAAAAGCATTGTTCTCCAGAACTATAACTTCTGTTGGTATTAAAAGAACCCAGCGGTAATTTAGTAAGTTCGGAGCGTGGACATTTATGGATCAGTGAATTTGACATTGCTGAGCACGAAAGCTTGAAGCTCGGGACATTTAAAAGTATTCCCGGCAGAGACTGGAGAAAGTGAAATTTGGGAATCGGATTACAAGCCATTAGTTCTTTAGAGTTTGAGAGAGTGAGAGAGAAAGAGATTGTTGTCGGAAAGTGGATTAACTATGTGTTGTTGATGGACGATTGCAGGAGGAAGTGTTCAAAGCAAAACTGAATTTAAAAAAAAAAAAAAAAATAAGCAGACACCTCATAAAAAATTGAATTTTATCACAGATTACATGAACAAATAACGATTAAACATCTGCTTGAATGTAGGACTCCACGATAATTTGTTCCCTATCCTTCTTTCATGGTTTTACTTTTCAGCAAAGAAAAAAAATAAATTTTTTTCACTTGTTTTTACACTCATTGACACCATACAAACACACACACACCATTTTATATATATATATATATATATATATATATATATATATATATATATATATATATATATATATATATATATATATATATATATATATATATATATATATATATATAATAATGTGTGTGTATGTATGTAATAATGTGCGCGTGTGTCTTGTATATAAAAATTTTTAATCTAATAGATTAAGTAAAATGTCTAAATATGTATACATGTATTTTACTAGACAGTTCATATTATTGGGAACTTCCTTCTGTATACCTATAACACAACACGATAATGATGTTTCTCATATATATACATACACACATATAGATATATACATAAATAAATACATATAGGCTATATGTAAAATAATATATATATATATATATATATATATATATATATATATATATATATATATATATATATATGTATATATATAAATAAATAAATATAAATACCCGTTCTCTTTACAGCACGAAGATTCCCTTCCCATTTTATAGTATTTGGATAGACGAGCTGAGTTGTGCGCGAGACACTCCCTCCATTGAGAGAGAGATAACGATTTATGCCATGTGTGTTTACCTTCATTATCCGGTTCATCCTCCGATGGTCCCGGTGAAAGGAGCCGGACAGGTTATGGATCTCGTTAATCCGCGATTATCCGGAAGAAGTGGAACGGGTTCAGTGAGTCAGTGTGTCATGCCGGATTGTGGGAATGGTAATTCGGGCAAGTGATTGGTTTTTGTCGCCGACGCCAGAGGGGGGGGGGTCGTTTGTTCGTTTGCTTGCGTGTCTCTACTCGTGACGTTAGCCGATGGTCGCGCACTCGGTGGCTCTCTCTCGGGCCGCCTCGTGACCCATTGTCTGTCGCTCCAGAAGATTGCAAATGTCGGCTGCAGGTTGCGGAAGCGCTTGGCATAGGTGGGGCTTGGGTAATTAAACTTTTGCTCTGAACTTCCATTAATGTTTACTTTGTGTCCTGCATGGTCTCTTTACTAACAATTACATTTGTAGCTCGTTTTACTAAATTATAACATTCATCAGTATAGATCTTTTCAAACCCCTTTTCTCTGCGTTATTTAGATATGCGTAGTTTTCGTTTCTTTTGAATACCATTAATTTTAGTAATCGCCAGTGCAGCTTATTCTGGATACAGTTCATTACCCAATTCCTCCATTAATCATTCGACGTTTCATTATTCTTTGGACTGTAATTTTCTGCTACTTCGCTTTGTAAATACATGCTTAATCACTCTTGAAGGTGAATTTTTGTGTTCGAGTTGTGTCGTTTTATTTTTTTTGTTTATTACTCGTACTCCGTTGCATCTTCATTTCGTGGTATTTAAGAATTCATATCGCTTGACCTTTTATTTGGTGTGAGTGAACTCTCCACATGTATTGTTTTTTATTCTCCCGTGCCGTTTTAATTTACGAAGGATAAGTTAAGAAAGGTCAACAGTACAGTATTTTTAAGCGGTGTATCAGGTGGTGTACTGTGTAGATGGAAGTTTGTCATCTTTGCATTTAATTTCTCTAACGTTAATGTATCCGTGTTCACAGTTGTGAAATTGCATGTTAATTGGTCATTTGCATATTGAGAAGTGCTTTTTAATCAACTGGAAAAAAAGCTTATTAGCCACATCGAATTGGTCTGCTTTAACACAAGATTTCTGCTGTCATAGATAGCGGTAGTTATTTGTTGCATGTACCATTTGTCAGGTGGGATTTATGTGTGTGGCAGACTAATCTAAAATCATTTATCTGTTTCTCGGCAGTATTTCATATCTAGTAGCCTTTATAGATTGAGAGAGAGAGAGAGAGAGAGAGAGAGAGAGAGAGGAATGAAGCTTATTGCTCTCTATCGTGCCAGTATAGGTTAGGAAGACACGAGTAAGTTGAATATAAAAATAATGCCAGTTAAATCATAGGGTTAACATAGCTACTTAATGGAAATTCAGTGCAAGGACTAAAAGTGAAAATTAAACTAAGACTGGTTTCAATCATATAGAAATTCAGTACAAAGAATTATAAAGCAAGAATCAAATTCAAACTGGTTTCAGTCGTGTAAAATTGAGTTAAAACTGGTTTCAGATCTATAGGAATTCAGTGCAAACGAATTAAGGAGTAAAAATTAAATTAAAACCTGTTTCAACCATAAGGAAATGCATTGCAAGAGAATTAAAAGACAAAAAATAAAATCACAACCGGTTTTATCATAGGGCACACGATCGCCGTCAGATAAGAAATCTAGTTCGAGAATCTGACATTTTGCGGTTCCTGCCTCTCGAACGGGGTCGCCGACAAGCATATCGCCAGTCATCACGACCAGGTAGATGCCCCCTCTTGTGGCATGCACTGTGGCATGTTCGGGGGCATTTGCGTGGTGACCTCTGCGGTGGTGGGGGTGGGGGGTGGATGGCACAGCGTAGCACTCGCTATTGTTCCGAGCTCGGGCGCCCTTTAATTGTCTTCCCAGGGTTGTCGAATGGAGTGGCTTTTGGTCGCCTGAGAACAGTGACGATGTCAAGCGTTTATTTTTTTTCATACTGGAAATGTACTTATTATTATTATTATTATTATTATTATTACCAATTATTATTATTATTATTATTATTATATTATTATTATTATTGTCAGATGGGTGGCAGGAGAACAATGATGTCAAACTTTTTCTTACAGTGAAAGTGTAGTTATTATTATTATTATTATTATTATTATTATTATTATTATTATTATTATTATTATTATTGTCGAATGGAGTGGCTTGAGAACAATGACGATGTCAAACATTTTTTCTTACAGTGAAAGTGTAGTTATTATTATTATTATTATTATTATTATTATTATTATTATTATTATTGTTGTTGTTGTTATTGTTATCGAATGGAGTGGCTTTTGGTGGCCTGAGAACAGTGACGATGCCAAGCTTTTTTTTTTTTACAGTGAAAATGTACTTTATTATTATTATTATTATTATTATTATTATTATTATTATTATTATTATTATTATTATTGTTGTTGTTGTTGTTGTTGTCGAATGGAGTGGCTTTTGGTGGCCTGAGAGCAGTGACGATGTCAAGCTTTTATTTTTTTTACAGTGAAAATATTATTATTATTTTTATTATTATTATTATTATTGTTGTTGTTGTTGTTGTTGTTGTTGCTGTTGTCGAATGGAGTGGCTTTTGGTGGCCTGAGAACAGTGACGATGTCAAAATTTTATTTTTTTTCTTACATGAAAATATACATTATTATTATTATTATTATTATTATTATTATTATTATTATTATTATTATTATTATTATTATTATTATTATTAATCAGCACATGAACCCTATCCCATACGGAACAAGCCCACGGGGACCACTGACTTAAAATTGAAGCTTCCAAAGAATATGGTGTTCATTTGTAAGAAATAACAGAGGGTAATAGGAAATGCAGCAGGAAGAGATCAGTTATTAGAAAAGATAAAATAAATGAACAAATTAATAAATGAACAAAAATTATCTTAAAGTGAAAATGTAATTATTGTTCAGCGTAAGAACTTCACCGTCCAGCTATGAAAATCCATTATAAGTGAATGCTTCAGGAGGTGAAGTAAAATTAAAAAAATTAATTAACCTGAAAACATATGCGTAGGCCTGAGTCACAAATAAAAAGCGTCAGTCGCCCACGTTAGGGTAACGAGAGTGATCCTCTCTCTCTCTCTCTCTCTCTCTCTCTCTCTCTCTCTCTCTCTCTCAAGTATCTGAAGTGGATTTGGGACGGCGAACTTGTCACGGAATGCGTCTGAGATATTCTTCCGATGTGGAATGTACTTTCGGGGAAATTCGTGAGTGCTATAAGAATGAAAAGGAATTGCTTGGCCCCTTTCCAGTATTTCGTAGTAGTTTGATGCGTATCTCTCTCTCTCTCTCTCTCTCTCTCTCTCTCTCTCTCTCTCTCTCTCTCTCTCTCTCTCTCTCTCAAAATGATTCTCCTTTAGTTGTTTCTTTTTAATTCGCATTTAATGAAAACGGCAAGTACTATTACGGTTCCCTTATAATTTTAACTTCGGAAGTCTCTCTCTCTCTCTCTCTCTCTCTCTCTCTCTCTCTCTCTCTCTCTCTCTCTCTCTCTCTCTCTCTCTCACAAAGCGCTCCCACTTAACCGCCAAGGACTTTGGAGTGAAATCAGTGTTTATCGACGGAAAAATAACACCGAAAAAAAAAGAAAAAATAAAACTTGATAGCAACAGGAGAACGAGTTTCTGACAAGGCTTTTGAAATGGAAAACAGCCTAGCATTTCGAGGGAAAGTTATGTAATGGTATTTTAAGCCCGGAAAGGAATTCTAAAGCGGTTTGCCCCTCTCCCCCCCCCACCGAATGTCGGTCGCGTAGGATTGGTAACGGGTGTGTATAGGAAGGAGTCGAATGATTGCAAATGGAGAATTTATACACACGTAGGGGAGGCGGTATATATGTATATATGGTTACTCTTTTTTTTTTTCAATATGGTTACTTTTGAAAGTGGTAGGAGCGCTGATAGGGAGTATAGGAGGCTTGAAAAAGTATTGATAAAGTTTTATGTTAATGTCGACATTTTGTTTGTGAAGTTTTTATACGTTTATATATATATATATATATATATATATATATATATATATATATATATATTCATACATATATTTATAATATATAGGCTATGTATATATATAATTATATATATGTACACATACACATACAAATATATAAATATGTATATGTATGTATGTATTCAACTCTAAGCCTTTCTTCTAATGCGGGATTGCACCAGAGGAAAACCAACTCGCCAGTCACTGCCACATTCAAAACTGCTATATCGTAGTTGAAATCCCTGTGCAGCAAAATTTCTACAACACTAACTATTCCATACTCCGACACAGGAAGCTCACCAGTAGCTCATTGGACCTCAGTACACACACACACACACACCTTTTTTTATTTCTATCTGAACTGTTTTATGGATGGAAGGTACAATTATAAGATAGGCACTAGCAGGATGATTCTTCAGAACTCGTAAAGATTTGAAGCTGCAACGACAGATTACGACGCCATCAATCAGTAAAGTGGTATATATTACTCTTAACGGGTACGGACAATGATAATCCTTTTAGTTTTCTGAAAGAAAACTCTTGCTTTTTCTGTCCGTCCGCAATTTTCCTGTCCACCCTTTTCTGTCCGCCTAAGATCTTAAAAACTACTGAGGCTAGAGGGCTGCAAATTGTATGTTGATCATCCACCTTCCAATCATCAAACATGCCGTGCAGCCCTCTGGCTAATCAGGTTAAAGTTATGCCATGATCGTGCGTCTGGCAACGATAAACAAGACCACCAACAGGCCATGGTTAAAGTTTCATGGGCCGTGCCTCATACAGCATTTTACCGCGACCACCGAAAGATAGACATGTTTTCGGTGGCCTTGATTGTACGATGTACAGGAAACTCGATTGCGCCGAAGAAACTTCTGCGCATTTTTTACTTGTTTCTTTAAGTTTCAAACACTTGGAAATTCTTTTAGTTTCAGATACTCAGGAAATTTTTGCTACTCCGTTTTCTATATGTTTTAGGTAAATTGTATTAAAACTATTCACCGTATATATAAGACTCTCTATAGACTTCCCGTTAAGTTCCCACAAGACGTGTGAAACTATATTTTTAGAGGATTTTCTATCGTGTGATAATCATCTACGCCAAAGTTTGATGGGAAAACTTTGGTAAATAGAGTCCTGGATTATATGGAATGGAAAAGTCACTTAATGGACAGAAAGGCAAGCGCCACTGAGAGAGAGAGAGAGAGAGAGAGATTTGGGAAATGAATCTCAGCAATGAAAATCTAGAGCACCCTATCTGCGAGAACAGAAAATGCTATATATATATATATATATATATATATATATATATATATATATATATATATATATATATATATATATATATATATATGTTTGTGTATATGTATATGTTTGTGTATATATAAATATATATATATATATATATATATATATATATATATATATATATATATATATCATATACTAATTTTAGGTTTCTGGGTATGTATGTATGTATGCATATGTGCGTAAAGAGAGAGAGAGAGAGAGAGAGAGAGAGAGAGAGAGAGAGAGGGTGGTAAACAGCTTAAATAAAGAAAATACGAGTTCGTATTCCTGTATGAAAATAAATCGGTAGTATAAGAAAAATCCAAAACAGGTGAGAGAGAGAGAGAGAGAGAGAGCGAGAAAGCGAGAGCTAGCGAAACAAATAAATCTTCATTACAGAGAAACGACGGGACACGTTTAATTTCCCAGCCATCAGCCTCTCGGGGTCTATCAGCGGAGAAAGCCGGCCCCTAATTAGACTTTGGGCCAGAGTTAAACTTATTATTGATAGGATGTTATGTTGTTGGTTTTGTTATTAAGAGCTGCGGCGAGGGTTGTTAATTTGTTTTACGTGGTAGTCGCGTTTGTGATGAGAAACGTGTTGCTGTTGATAACCGTTTATGTTTTATATGTTTGAATCTCGATGTTACTGATGGTGAGTGAACTATTCTGGCTGCCGAGTAGAGAATTGTTTTCAGGGCGTCTTTTTAAGTTCACTTTTTGAGCTTTTATTTCAATGTTACTTTGGTTAAAATGTGTTAATGACTTCGTTGTTGTTTTCTGTTGAATTCTCGTGTTATTGATGATGGTCGTATGTTACAGCTGTTATTTATGACAAAAGTGTTATAATTTATATGTGGATGTTGTAGTTAGTATTCATTGTGGTGTTAATCTTTAAAAATTTGTTGATTATATAGACTTAGTTAAATATATCTGCATTTGACAATTAATCATAGCGTGTCAAATTTATGCAATAGTATTTTATTTTTTATCATTTATTTTCTCTGTTATAACCAGAAAAATGGATTCCTGTATTTCACGTTATAGGGAAATGGCTAACGAAGTTGATAAGTTGTTTCGTGGAATGGAAATAAATTGGAGGTTTAATTTTTTATATATTTTTGTTAAATCTGGCATTAGTCGCAAATCTACATTTTCTCATTTCCAGTGCTCGATGTTTTTTCTTGTGAATCTCTCTCTCTCTCTCTCTCTCTCTCTCTCTCTCTCTCTCTCTCTCTCTCTCTCTCTCTCTCGTGATTATCGCCTTGTATTTTCCTTGTAGCTGTAACCTGGTACAAGTATACATTTCACACAACAAAGGTTTATATCAATTAATATTTCTGTGTGTTCGTTGCAAATGGGCTTCTTGAGTGATGATTTTTTTATTTATATATGCACGTATTTATTTGTTTATTTATTTATTTTGTAGAAGAATGACGATTCTTGTAAATACTCGTACTGCAACACGCACATTGTATATTGCTCAAGGACAAAAATTTACTCGTGATTATTCTCGTGCATGTAATGTCTACATATTTTTTTTTATTTGGTAGAATGGACCTTTTCATTTTCCCTAAATAGTCTTACCGTCACATTTATCGCGAAAATAGAAGAAGCATGACTGTTGTTTACTTCGAAAAAACTGAGTTGTCGGTTAACATATTTATCCAAACCTGTCGTTTACTATTCTAGTGAAGATGGTTCTAACTGTACATGAGAGTGAAAGTCTCTCTCTCTC
>NC_089745.1:6983417-6990917 GCF_040412425.1 Macrobrachium rosenbergii | reverse complement strand
GAACTTAATAAGGCCTTTGAACAGGTGAAATGAGGTGCGCGTTGGTGGGTGGGGGTGGGTGGGAGTGTGGAGGCCGGGGACCCAAGGTTTCTTATCAAATTGGGATTGGGAGGAGAACAGGTTGAGCCGACTTTAATGAAAGAGGTTTGATGCGGCATAATGAAGGGCGGGTGAAGGGAGGGGAGGGATAGAATAGGAAGGGGGGGCGTTCAAGGGGTGTTTTGGGAAGGAGGCTGTGATCTAATAGAGATCATCTTGAAGAGGTGCAACGGGGCTTTGGGTTGGGTTGGTTAAGATCTGGCGACGCCGGAAATTATTCCGTTGTCTCTTGGCGGGGGAAAAGCTCTCTCATTAATGGTATGCCTTGTGATGAGGAAGGAAATGTTTGGCTAGTTGTAATGGTTTAGATTTCTACATCTTTGATTATTATTATCATCATTATTGTTATTATTTGTAGTAGTTTATCATTATAATTGATATATTGTCAAGTTCTGTGGTTGGGATTGTAGCCATGCATCATATTACTTATGATATTTTCTCTTTAATATTAGTAGTATTAACAGAGAAAGTAATAGTTTAAGTGGTTGTTGTTATTGCTTTTGACGGTGATGTAATGATTGTAAAACAACGTCTTTTGCTGTGCTTGAAGGATTTTTCCAACTTTGCCAAACCTTTCAAATTACTAGGACCTTTTTTTTTTTTGCTAAGAAGGGCAATGCACGAGCATATCTAAGTACTTTTTAACTTTACTAAAACTTTGCTTCAACTGGGAACATTTTAGTTTTGACTTTTAAAAATTCAACATAATTTAACATAACATTTTAGTTTTGACTTTTAAAAATTCAACATAATTTAACATAATTTCTCCAACATTTTCATAAGTAAACCTTTTGAGACCTTTGAAAGGGGCGATGTTCAAATTTTTTTCATCTATACATACATACATACATATATACATATATATATATATGTATATATATATATATATATATATATATATATATATATATGTATGTATATTTAAGAACTCAATATGTTTAAGTACTGACTTTATATGTTCATGTTTGAAGCTTATTAGGTATTGACGATTTAGTGATCTCATAGACAAGTTTTCACATATGTGGCATTTTCCAATTTTCATTTATTTTACTGAATACCGATCATTACTAACCAGACCTGAAATGAAACAGACATGATATGCCAATGTCTGCAATCTATGCATACGTAATTCAGTCTTCCAGACAAAGTGAATTACATATACATAAATATATGTATGTATATATATATGTAAATGTAATGTATGTATGTATTGAAATAAATATATATATATATATATATATATATATATATATATATATATATATATATATACTTACATATAAATACATTTATATATTTATATATATTATATATATATATATATATATATATATATATATATATATATATATATATATATATATATATATATATATATATATATATATATATATATATATATGAATACTCGTCATATCTGCCCTCCTGCCATGGAAGGGGAGCAGTCATTAACCAACCTGTTAACGAGACAGTCGAATGGCATTTCACCCTACAGGATTAGGTCGGTCGTGGACATTCCACCGACCGTCCGCTTCGCCGTCATGTTTACTACACGCGCGGAATTTGGGTATATATCTCCCCCCCCCCCCGCCCTCCCAACCCCCGTCGTGGAATTATGTACCACTGATAACCTTGGGTCCCGCTATGTGGCGGGATGCGTACAAGTGCGTGTGCGCGCGCGAGAGAGCGCTTTGCGTGTCCGTTTTTTTTTTTTTACGTCTTCTGCTTCGCGAGTATCGGTCGTCGAGTTCGTTCCTTCACGTGACTGGATTTTTTCTTCTTTTTTTTGTGTGTCTTCCTCTTCCAGGCAGCGCCTAAGGTGTTGACGGGGCGTTGACACCTTCCTGCTTCTCTCTCTCTCTCTCTCTCTCTCTCTCTCTCTCTCTCTCTCTCTCTCTCTGTTACATCAGTCTAGTCATCGCTTAACTGCATTTCTCGCATCATTGTTATCTTTTCCCATGTTTCTTTTCATTTTTTGTTGATCGTATTCAAGTTCTCTCGTACGTTATTCTCACTCTCCCAGTCTTTATTTATTCAGTTATTGTCGGTCTCTTTTCGTTCTGTCATCTGCCCCCCTTCTTATACAGTTACCCGGACACCACCAACTGGTTTAATTAAAACCCCCATCCTCCACCTACCCTATCCATCTATCTATTTATCTATTTATCTATCTCTGGGCCTTCCCTTTTCTAGTGTCTTCTCGTTCCGGTAAATGGAACATCGACCATAGATTGCTGTTACTCTGCATATCGAGAGAGAGAGAGAGAGAGAGAGAGAGAGAGAGAGAGAGAGAGAGAGAGAGCTGCAAGATTTTCCCACGGGTATTTAACTGTGTTAAGAGATGCAACTTCAGAAGTGAGTCAGTTGTGTTCATATGTTTAATTGACATGTTTGTTTCATTTAACGAAACGGGTTTTAATTGCTATGAAGAGTAATGAAACGTCTTTCATTTTCTTGTCGGTAGAATAAAACTATTCTGTAGAAGGAATGAAACTCGCTTTTAATTAAAGAAAGAATGAGAAGTTAATTATAAACTTATTGAAAGAGCGCAGCTCGTTTGTAATTATATCGAAAAAGAAACTTATTATTTTCGCATCAGATAGCGTTTATTGTTGGTCTTCATATTACGAGCCTTTTAAAGCAGAAAATAGATTACATTTATGACAGGAAGAAGCAAAATAAATCCGCGAAAGACGTCCCAGTAAATATTTTATTGGCAAACAAACAGTCCATCTCGATCCATAACATTCACGCTCCGGAACACGTCTGTAAAATTTCCCTGAAGATGTCGCAGCTATTATTATATGTATAAACAGGCATTCTTGTTTCTGCGCTTGCATTGCACTTTTAATGCACGTTGCTTGCAGGTAATACTCCGCAATTGCAGGAAATTGCAAGTCGTCAGTTGTTCAGGAGACCTTGATTTGGATTTTTCTGAAGCTCATCTTCACTTTGTATTATACTCGTATACCTCGGTGTCATTAACCTCGACATTGACGGTGTGTGTGTGTGTGTGTGTGTGTGTGCGCGTGTGTATTTCTTAGATCTACTTTTATTTAAGGTTTTTGCGATGTTTTATGTACGTTATACGTATTTTATACTCGCTTTTAAGGCGCTTTTTTTTTGAGCCGTTGAAAATATTTCGTATGCTTATTTGTATTAGTAATGATATAATATCGGATATTTTGTATTTGCAGTATGTAATGCTTATGTACGTAATGTTATATGTTTACTAAATGCAACTTTTGTTGTAGCTTGTATATAAGTAATTGTAGGGGTGTTTTGTATACATCAGTTAAAATGCGTTTCATATGCTCAATTCATGATATATTCTCATACTCAGTTCCGGATATATTTTATATAGCAAATTCCAGATAGGTTTTATATAAGCTTAGGCTGCAAGTGATTCAGGTTTTACAATGCAAACTCTTATAACTTCAGCGAGTAGCAACATACGCTTCCGGGAAGTTTCTTTGTATTTTCTTTTAAATGCACATTCATTGTGTATTATCACACATAATTTATGATGTACAGTGAATACGTAATTCAGGGTGCGTTTTATTCAGACAGTTTTTAGGGGCTGGCAATTTTTGCTGCTTCTCGAGGCGTCGAGGGTAAAAGTGATTCAGGAATGCAAACTTTTACAGCTTCAGTCAGTTAGTAGCAACATACGCTTCCTGGAAGTTTCCGTGCATTTTTACATTCTTCCTCCAGTTGTCACGAGCCTTCGCATCAGCTGACTCCTGGAAAAAGTGATGACCGTCAAAACCATCAAGGTTAGCGCAGTGATTAGTCCAGGAGTGGAGCTTTCATCGAGTCATTATTATTATTATTATTATTATTATTATTATTATTATTATTATTATTATTATTATTATTATTATTGGAGTATTCGAAGGGTGTCTCAGTAGAATTATATTAGTTTTTTGTAGTTGTATTCGATCTAAATAGTCAGCAATACTGTTTAATACAGAGAATGAGATTTCTCTCTCTCTCTCTCTCTCTCTCTCTCTCTCTCTCTCTCTCTCTCTCTCTCTCTCTCTCTCTCTCTCTCTCTCTCCCCCAACATCAGTTCGTGGGATAGTGTTTGAAAGGCTAGAAAAACGGTAATGTATTCAAAGCAAATAATCTCGTATATGGAGATGAAAACGTCACAATGATAATGATAATAATAATAATAATGATAATAATAATAATAATAATCCCTCGTTGAATAAAACCTTTGATAACGTCCTCGCAGCTTATCCATGCATTCAGTTCGTCCATTAGCCTAGGCCTAAGTGAAAGATTAACTTCGAAAACTCTCAGCCTCGTCTGAAGGGAAACGGCGCGTTTTACATTCGGTCGTCCGGATCATCCGGTGCAAATCCGATTTTCCTTTGACACTCTCCAGGACGTCTCTCTCTCTCTCTCTCTCTCTCTCTCTCTCTCTCTCTCTCTCTCTCTCTCTCTCTCTCTCTCGGAAGTTAGTTTGGTCGTCCGGAGAAAATCAGAAAACTTAATAGTAACTTTGCCAAAGAATTGATGGTAGGCTGGGCTCTCTCTCTCTCTCTCTCTCTCTCTCTCTCTCTCTCTCTCTCTCTCTCTCTCTCTCTCTCTCTCTCTCTCTTAATGCAAGTGGTATTATAGCTCGTTCAGCGTCGTATATTGAATGAAAGCTTCGATTCCCAAAATCGAGAGAAAGTGTCGAATTGATATGGGCTCAAATTCCTTGAAAGCCCTTTATGGCCTCTGTTGAGCCAGCCAGTGAATTACGGGTCTGGAAGTTAGTCGACTGTTGTGGTTCGCGGCAGAAATGGAGAACTTTGCAAATAACACGTTGAGGTTTAGTACTTCGTTAAAATGTATATATACCATGAAAACGTGAGCTATGAGATTACCTCGATGAGGCAATATCATATGCCCAGGCAGTCATTCATAAAGAATTTCTCTCTCTCTCTCTCTCTCTCTCTCTCTCTCTCTCTCTCTCTCTCTCTCTCTCTCTCTCTCTCTCTCTCTCTCATTTGGCGAGACCTGCTTGGACAGGGCTAAGATAAATTACGCGTGAGATGGTTGTCAGAAACTATTGTATTATATTTTACAGTATAACATAGATAGATAGATACTTACATACATACGTGTGGTTCAGTTGGCAGTGCCCTTGCCCTTCAATAGGAAGACCTGGGGTCGATCCCAAGTTGAGTCAGAAATTATATATATATATATATAATATATATATATATATATATATATATATAATATTTATATATGTATGTATATACTGTACATATAATGTGTGTATGTATATATATGCATAAATATGTGTTTTTGTGTATGTGAATGGGTCTGGATGTTAACAGAAGTTAGATATATGTATATTTACTTCAGTCATTTGCACCTCAAAGAAGTGGCATAAATATTCATCCCGGTGCATTTTAGATTTATCATAATCATCATACATGTAGGACATTTTATTTTTCAGTTTGTTTGAACTTTGAGTGTCCTTGAATATTTGATGAGTAGCCCAGTAAAACTTTCTATTTTGTTCCATTCAAGTCCTCTGATGTTTCGGAGGGGAATGGAAGTGGTTTAAAGGGTAAGAATTGTTTAAATCTGAAGGAAACCGGCCTGCTTGCGTCTCTCTCTCTCTCTCTCTCTCTCTCTCTCTCTCTCTCTCTCTCTCTCTCTCTCTCTCTCTCTCTCTCTCTCTCTCTCTCTCATCTACATTCAAGTGTTATTTAGGGGCAGTTGAGGAAATATGACTAATTCCATTTCTCGTGCGGATTTTGTATCTGCAAACACACCCATATATATACGTATATATATATATATCTATATATATATATCTATATATATATATATATATATATATATATATACATGTATATGCTATATATAGATATAAATATATGTACACACATACATACATATATACACATGTACATATATATGCGTGTGTGTGTGTAAAAAGCACTTACAATTTATGATTCCCTTAAAGTGTAAGTTATTCCCAAGGTGTAGTGAATTAGATATTAAACGATTTTTGTGAATATATATATATATATATATATATATATATATATATATATATATAAAATACATTAGTGTGTATGCATTTTCTGTATAGTATATTAATAGCATACCTATGTACAAATACGTAATATTAAAAGAATTTAGGGTTTCACAGAGGGCGTTAGCTACCAACGCATTGCGAAGAAAAGGGTAAAATGAATGACCAGAATTTTGTGACCTTTTTATTCACAGACGAATTTTGCGGCTCGACCGTAACCAGGCCCACTTCCCCGGAAAACGATGACTGGCTATTCATTAGCCTCGTTCTTTCCTTTATGTTCCCATATTGACTACAGCCTTTGGCTACAGCTGATGTGGAAGCCCAAAGGAGAACAGGAAGTGGCCTCTCGCCTGCATGTGTTGGAAGCATTTGCGCACAAGCACTGGGCAAATGGCTTTGTCATGCTTGATAATGGGTGGTTGCCCCATCGGTACCGTTCTTCATGAATTGCGTGCATGCTTGTATGTATGTGTGTGTGTATATGTATATATATATATATATATATATATATATATATATATATATATATATATATGTGTGTGTATATATATATATATATATATATATATATATATATATATATGTATATATGTGTATATATATATATATATATGTATATATATATATATATATATATATGTATATATATATATATATATATATATATATATATATATATATATATATATATATATATATATATATATATATATATACACATCAAACGAAGAGAATATACTAGTTTATTCATTCCCTATTTCATCAGTTCCCTTAAAAATAAAGAGAATAAGCTGTAGTAATGTTTAATCCTTAAGTTTTAATGTTAAAGGCAAAAATGAAAGCTCACGGACAGGTTTCTTTTGTCGCTTAAATGAAAATTCACAGAAATTTCCGTTTAATTATTCTCTCTCTCTCGCACAGTTATTTCTTTCTTCTTTCCCACGTATCTCCCCCTTTCTTCTCTGCTCATTTCACGGCTTCATGTCGTGATTAGTTTTAAGACTACTTTCTGATTCCTTACTTCCTTCCTTTTATCTCACTTCTTTCCTCCCTTCCCATTCCTTCATTCCCTTCCAGTTTTCCCTCTCATATTTCCTTTCAACTCCCTCTGTCCCTTCACTCACTCCTTTTACTCCCAGTCCCTCTTCGATTCCAACCCCATTTTTCCACCTCTCTCACTCCCTCACTTCCAGTATTCCAGTCTTCGTAAGCCATCCTTCTACTCGGGAGGCCTACACCCCACCCCCTCTCTAGTGTCTCCCCTTCCCCCTTATCCCATCTCCAGGCTTTTGGAAGAAGAAGAAGAAGAAGAGGAAGAAGAGGAGGAGAAGGAGGAGAAAATGTGGGAA
>NC_089745.1:6970917-6978417 GCF_040412425.1 Macrobrachium rosenbergii | reverse complement strand
TTATTATTATTATTATTATTATTATTATTATTATTATTATTAACGAGGATAAAGGTGAAAGGTAACAGAAATACAGAAATTGTTGTGGCATACATAACTACCTTCTTGTCCAAGGTCATCTGCTGGCATTTTAGGTCGGCCTTTTTATGTTGTGTGTGTGTGTGTGTGTTGGGGGCGGGGGCGACGGGTGTTAGGTTTGAAATGCATTTCGTTTTTATAGCATTCTATCGTTTCGTAAAGGACACAGTACTGTTAAATGGTCATGCAACAGCATCCTGTATGTTCATACACGGTAATCAGCTGGGGGTATGTGTCGGCATTTGAAATTTTTCAAGTAACTCTTTGGCTATAATTTTATTTTTTATACATATATAAGAATAATACTATAAGTCATTTCTTGTGGTAGCAAGTTTTTTTTTTTTTGTTCCCTTAAATTCCAATGCATTCTCTCTCTCTCTCCCTCTCTCCTCTCCTCTCTCTCTCTCTCTCTCTCTCTCTGCTCTGAGATATCGCCGTTCCTCCTCTGTGGAGATTGCGGACTCATGAGTCAGTAATGTTATAAACCTGCCTCTTCTGTAACTGGAATATAGCCTTTTTCTCTAAGTAACATGGTTTAAATAATATTTAGGTTACTGTCGCGCTGTAAAAGGTGAATTGAACATGGTACAAAATAATTTTTAGCATTTAGTGAGCATAATTCTTATATACAGCATTTGTAAGTTTAACTAGTATACACACGTACACACATATAGACAAATATATATATACACACATACATATAAATTACATATGCATATACATATACATATACACCGAAGGACGTATGAAACGTTGTATCAAAAAGGAAAACTCAACGCGTAGAACACACTCGGATATTTATTTATCCCAACCTTCTATTAGACAGGAAAAGGGATCAAATCTATCTATAGTGTAACATCAAAGAATTTTTATTTATAGGTTTTAAAAATATAGATACAGCATACAAATTATAAAGTAAAATCTTTCACAAATTAACTATAATACTGCTTTAACACAAAAGTTGATTGTAAACATTTTTAGTTTCACCATCAGGAGCAAGAATAAATAAATTCTTGGGTGGACCCACCCACGGACAACTTTAAGTAGCTTGCTCAAGCAAGCAACTTAAAGTTGTCTGTGGGAAAGACATGACAATCTCAAATCCATTCCACAGTACTTAATAGACTGTCCCTGTGCCTTGTTGAACGTGATCGAGACCGCAAGTCTCACTGGAAATTGCAGTCTCTTAAAGTTTAAGGGATTTCCATTGGAATGAGTGGTATCTGGGGGATAAAAACTGTTCCACCCTCTCCCTTTCTTATTACATTGTCCAAAATTTTTTACACTTTATATTAAGCCTTTCTCACCCCCCAGCCCCCTTCCTATCGGGGCTGAACTTGGACTTGAAGGGCATCGGGAGTGTCACTATTCATTTCAGCAACCTCGAAAACTATGGGGTAGACACTAATATCGTATCGTTTTCGGCTTATTTTATGCCACCCTTCCCACCCCCACACCTTTTTCGTGCTAGTGATGTCTTACCCCATAGTACTTTCCAGATAGCAAGTCATATGTATACCGAAATGAGTGCCATGATAAACCTGTAACTATTTAGTTACAGAGTTTTGGCAGAACAGCCTGTTTCAGTGAAGCCCTTCCACCCCACCAGTACCCTTTGGTGTCTTAACGACCACAGTATTCTTTTCCAGACAGTGTCATACTTGCTACCAAATTTGGTTAAAATTGCTCAATGGGTTTCAGAGTTATGGTGGAACATACAAACACACATACACGTTGTTTATATATATATATATATATATATATATATATATATATATATATATATATATATATATGTAATGATATTAGCCAATGACATAATAATAATAATATTAATATTAATGTGTGTGCGTTGTTTGTAATGTATGTGTGTGTGTGTATGATATGATGCTAGTCATAAGTAACTCGTTTTGTTCATGTAATGCCATCAAACAATTCACACACGCATATTAAACCAAAAATCTCATAGACCCAATACCTTATGTATCACTGGCCTTTTTCTATAGACTTTACGGTCGTACGCACGTTCCGTACGCACGTAAAAGTCAACAGATGCTCGCGTACGTACACTAGGCCCTCCGCCGCTCTTCAGTTCCTCCCGTACCACTCGAAAATCCAGTCAGATGCTCCTCGGGCCCCCACTCAAGCGTCGCGGCCTTTGAAACTTGTTTCTATTTATTTATTTATTTCTCTCCATTTTCCCCCCTCCGTTTATTTATGAAGAGGCCCTCGGGGCTCGCCTCTCCCGCCGGCGTAGCCTCAGCTTCCTGCATCTCGAGTGGCGAGGAAGTGATGATATTCATACGTTCTTCACTCGGACCATTCCTTTTTGGTCATTGGTTTCCTGGCTGGCTGTGGCTTTCATTGAATTCCTACGAGTGTGGTTCGTCTTGAATGTCTCCTCCTCTTCTTCTTCTTCTTCTTCTTCTTCTTCTTCTTCTTCTTCTTCTTCTTCTTCTTCTTCTTCTTCTTCTTCTTCTTCCTTTTGTGTCGGGGAAAGAGCTCTTCTATCAAATGAAGAAGTGGTGCTAATAATGCAGTGTTAGAGATATATATATATATGTGTGTGTTTGTATATATATATATATATATATATATATATATATATATATATATATATATATAATATATATATATATATATGTATATAAATATATATAAATATATATATATATATATATATATATCTATATATATATATATATATATATATATATATATATATATACTGTATATATATATAATATATATATACTTTTTGTATATATATATAGTTATATATCTATATATATACATAGTTAGTAAGAAGAAGGCTGTATCAACTTAATTCTTATCATAAAATTTATATTTTGGTTATTCAGAGACAGAACGCTAAATCTGCAATGTCCCTAAATTGTTTAATGTCAAATGAAAAAATATTTTAAGGCAAAAGTTAGCTTTAATCGTAGCATTTATTTCCAATATGGAAATGAATAAAGGAAAGATGTAAACATTGGAGAGAGAGAGAGAGAGATGAGACTTCGTAATTAATAAAGAATAAGTACGGTAAATATATCCAGCCTAATTAAGACCTTGGGTGTATAAATGGGATGTACTGTATAATAAAGTGCGGAAAATACATTAGGATTCAATTAAAATAAATATATGTATAAATGATAATATATATATGTATAATTGATGATGTATGTTTAAATTTTGTAAGAATGTGTGAGTATATTTTATATATATATATATATATATATATATATATATATATATAATATAAATATAATATAACAAATGTAAATACACACACACATATATATACATACACTATACATACACACACCTTATACATTTGCATACATACACACACACACACACGCACACGCACATACTAAATTCCCAGTGTCTGAGTAGCCGAGCCCAGGAAGCACCAGGAAGAAGCTGCAAAGCAAACAGTATTTCGAAACGTTGGCGTCGTGTCGTGTCGATTGCTGTGAAATGAAGAGGAATTTCGGTTCTCACGATAATTCGAGGTCAAGGTCAAGGTAATACGCGCTGAACCATCTGTCAATTGAGAGGGAAAAATTACGTTTTGCAGAGTTTTTTTTTTATTGTGTTTTTTGTCATTTCTATATACATGATCGGGACCGAATTGTCAATTGAGAGGGGAAAAAATTACTTTTTGCAGAGTTTTTCTTATTATTTGCGTGTTTTTTTTTTTTTTTTGCCATTTCTACATATATGATCAGGACAGAATTGTTGGGCGTTGCGTTTACGTAGGTCAGAATTAGGGTTTTTGTCCGTAGAGATTGTATTGAAGTTTAAATATATATATATATATATATATATATATATATAATATACATATATTTATATATATACATATATATATATATATATATATATATATATATATATACATATATATGTATATATATACATATGTATATGATGATATATATATATATATATATAGGCTATACATATATATATATATACATACATATATATATATATATATATATACCTATATATATATATATATATATATATACTGTGTGCAGGCTTTAACATCCTGCTGTTTATATTTTACAGCGTTATAGGTGCAATTTACTTTTATTAACCCTTTCACCCGACAAGTTTGCAGTGGCCACATCGGTTTTCAGTTATTCTTTTCAAAGGTTAAGTTTCATTGCTTTAGAACCGGCGAATATCATTAGGGCGACCGAATGAGGCAACGCTCGCAAACATGCGCATATTTGTTTTGAAAGTATTCCCGGATGGAAATTCGTCCTGAAAAATCAGCAGGGAAAAATTTTCTTTCGAAATCGCCAGTGTTTGCTTGTGTGGGTGTGAAGTCTCTTCGGTACATCCTTTTTGTTTTATTTTGATTTTCTGGCTCAGAGAGAGAGAGAGAGAGAGAAGACTGTTGTTCATATGTGACTCATTCATCACATACGATGGTTGCTGTTTGACTAAATATAGGGCAATTATTTTAATGAAGATAATGACACGGAAAAAAGACGCTTCAGATCATATGTACTTCTCTCTCTAGGTAGACTACTCCCTGTAGGGGTGGTAGTGCCGTCAGTGCACCTCACATGGTGCACTGTAGGCGTTACTTGTGGTTCTTTGCAGCGCCCCCTTGCAACCCCTTCCATTCCTTTTACTGTACCTCAGTCCATATTCTCTTTCTTCCATCTTACATTACACCCTCTCCTAACAGTTGTTTCATAATGCAACTGCCAGGTTGTCCTCCTGTTACACCTTTCAAACCTTTTTACTGTCAATTTCTCTTTCAACGCTAAATGACCTTATAGGTCCCAGAGCTTAGCCTTTGGCTGAAATTTCACATTCCTACCTCAGGTAGAGGACTAGTAATTACTGCTCTGAAATCTTGTTCAATGATGGCTGATCTGTGTCAAGTTTTCCACAAGAATGTGCTTTCGATTTATAAAGTTTAGCAATATTGTGTCTGGTTATTGCTTGGATAGGTGACCAGTAATGATTTCAAGACTGCTGTAGAATTGTGTGTGTGACTACCATTGAAATACTGTACTGTACGTGCACCACTGATCAGCTCTGGGAAACATGGTCAAGGGGCCATCAACCGAAAAATCGTTGCTTGCTGAGCTTGCAACAGACTTGGAGCTCGGTGTGAGCTGAAGTGGGTTGCCTTAAAGCAAGAAATGACATTTTGTGAAAACGATTTTTTTAACACGAACGAGACTCTTTCCCATTGTCTCTTTAAGCAGTGAATATAAAGAAACCCGTTCTTTTTTAATTACAGTTATTGTTTAATCATTTACAATAATGAACGTTCACGGAACGTTTAATTCTACAATTATACTCACGCATGCGCGTGAACGTTTTCGTTGTATACACCGAATGACGTCTTCGACGATCAGAAACAAGCTGTTCAGCATTATCATCTGTAATCAAGGCGGGTTGGGGAAAATAAAAAAAAATTAAAAATGCGCCGGAGTTTCTTCGGCTCAATCGAGTTTTCTGTACAGCCGCCACAGCATATAATCAAGGCCACCGAAAATAGATATATCTTTTGCTGGTCTCGATATAATGCTGTATGAGCCGCGGCCAATTAAACTTAAACCACGGGCTGGTGGTGGGCTGTCCTATATCGTTGCCAGAAGCACGAGTCTGGCTGAATTTAACCTTAAATAAAATAAAAACTACTGAGGTTAGAAGCTGTAATTTGGTATGTTTGATGATTGGAAGTGGATGATCCAACTTTAATTTGCAGCCTCCTTCAATAGTTTAAAATCTCTGAGCGGACAGAAAAAGTGCGGACAGAATGAAGTGGGAACAGAATAAAGTGCGAACGGACAGACAAAGCCGGCACAACAGTTGTCTTTTACAGGAAACTAAAAAAAGTAATTAAAAATAAACAGTAAATAAGACAGAAGAGGAAAGGAATTAAAAGCAATAAAAAAAATAATTACTCAGAAAGAGAGGGAAAGAAGAGCTTACGTCAAGTGGTAAGAAATTACCGCTGTGAGAAAAAGGTTTTTTTTTTTTCAGATTTTTTTTCATTTTTGAATTGAAAAAATATGAAAAAAATGGTGACGGATATGGTAAATTGAGTTTACATTGAAGAGTAAATCTGCTGCAAAGAAGCTTGGCTTTCAAATAAACGCAAGGGGAATGTTAAGAGCAGTAAAATATTATTTTCCTGTATTACTTTCTGTAGACGAGACGGGAAAGATCCACTAGGAGATTACCCCCTTGCGGGATCCATTATATTGATGAAGACTGAGGTTACGAAAATTGTGGTTTTGATGACACTTCATTGGAAAAGAGTAAAAAGAATTCTAATAATTTATTATTATTATTATTATTATTATTATTATTATTATTATTATTATTATTATTATTATTATTATTATTATTATTATTAGCTTGCATTTTTTACAGAAGAAATAAAGGTATCAC
This sequence comes from Macrobrachium rosenbergii, assembly GCF_040412425.1. Classification (NCBI taxonomy): domain Eukaryota; kingdom Metazoa; phylum Arthropoda; class Malacostraca; order Decapoda; family Palaemonidae; genus Macrobrachium; species Macrobrachium rosenbergii. The sequence continues at coordinate 6,971,904 of NC_089745.1, read as the reverse complement.
AAACGTCCTTGGCAACCTTTAATATTAGAATATTCTTATTTATGTTAAAAAGAAAAAGTGACTAAAAAGAAATTAGTGTATATATTCTTATTCATGTATGTTGTGTATGTGTAATATATATATATAAGTGATATAAAATATATATGTATGATATATATATATATATATATATATATATATATATATATATATATATATTATAATATATATATATATATATATATATTATATATATATATATATATATATATATAATATATATATATATATATTATATATATATTATATATTATATATATATATATATATATATATATATATATATATATATATATATATATATCTTCTGTATATATTCTTGACAACTGTTAAAACTGAAGTGGTCGCACATTTATTCCATTTTCCTAAATAAGAGTTTTGGTGTTAAGTTGACTTGTTTTTTCCCCCTCACTAACGTGAATTCAAACGGGTACTGGCTTTAAATGCCAACCGCAGTATGGTACAGTTTCCAGAATTTTTTTAGCTCTCTCTCTCTCTCTCTCTCTCTCTCTCTCTCTCTCTCTCTCTCTCTCTCTCTCTCTCTCTCTCTCTCTCTCTCTCTCTCTCTCTATATATAATAATCTCTCTCATATATATATATATATATATATATATATATATATATATATATATATATATACATATATATATATATATATATACTATATATATATGTATATATGTATGTATATGTGGAAAATCCTTACTCTTCCAGTGTTGTAAAACGATACTACATTGGAGAAAAGATGAATGTGGACTAGTCCAAAACTTAAACCTATGTAAAACATTTCTAGAATGAAATAAAAAAAAACGAAAAATAGATTTAAGACCTAACATAGTCAGCAATTGAATTACATATTCCCAATAGCTCTCCAGTCTTTAGTTAAAAAAAAAATAGAGAATGAAAAATCTATGAAAGCTTTTCGAGTGTTACGGCTTACGTATATA
>NC_089745.1:6930917-6965917 GCF_040412425.1 Macrobrachium rosenbergii | reverse complement strand
TATTTGCATGTGCGTTAGCGGGCTAATATTCGACCCTATAACCTCAAGCATTGAAATCTGCTGTGACAGCATTTCTTAAAAAAAGAAAAAAAAAAAAAAAAAAAAGGGAGCAAGGGTAGCGCTTCGGCGGCTTCAGGAGCAAACGAACCTCTTGTAATTGCCAAACTTTTTCTCCCAAACTTAGGAAATAAACAAAAAACAAACTCACAAGATTTCACTTTCTGCAGAAAGAAATGCATTCGGAATCTCGTTTTGTGTACAGTGTGTTTCTGGACCAGTCAGGTGTGTTTGTTTTTAGGGGTATTTTTTATATATACATATTGTTAGCAGTTCTAAATATTAAGCTGAGAGAGAGAGAGAGAGAGAGAGAGAGAGAGAGAAGAATGAGAGGGAGGGTGAAGGAGATGGGAGAAAAAAGGGGGAAGGGGAGAGAGAAGAGAGAGAGAGAGAGAGAGAGAGAGAGAGAATGAAGGGTGAAAGAGAAAAATTGGGAAAAGGGAGAGGGTGGAAATGAAAGAGAGAGAGAGAGATGGGAGAAAAGTTGGGGAAAGGAAGAGGGCGTAAATGAAAGAGAGAGAGAGACAGAGACAGGAGAAAAACTAGGAAAAGGAAGAGGGCGAAAATGAGAGAGAGAGAGAGAGACAGGAGAAAAACTAGGAAAAGGAAGAGGGCGAAAATGAGAGAGAGAGAGAGAGAGAGAGATTAAGTTCTCTCCTCAGCACTTATCCAGATCGTAGATTGATGTTACTGACGAGCAAGAACGTTACTTATCATCGATCAGTGATAGATAGGGCACGCAGCCCCCGTGCAAAACTGGGGCAATCTTATAACGAAATTCATCACTTCGCGGAATATTCCGAAAAATTTTCCGTCGTCTGCGCCTGAGGGCTAGATCAACGCATCATTTTTCATTTTATTTCCGTAACTTATCATCAGCTGAAAAACAGCGGTTGGGGGGCCGGGGGGGGGGGCTTCAGAGCCTAAGTGGTGATGGGTACAAATGATGCTTGTCACACCTGTGTGTATCAAGGTGTATTAATCTATGAGGAAAAATACACATGTTCGAGGTATTAAGGTGTTGAAGTTTTCTTGTCTTTCGTATTTTTGAAGGCGATGAGGTTTTTTTTTTTTTAGTACTAAATGTTATAAGGAAAAAGAACGCTTGTTTTAAAGTGTTCTTTTTCGTTTTCTCCTTTTAGTTTTCTGTAAAAGAAAACTATTGTGCGGGCTTTGTCTGTCCATCCGCACTTTATACTGTCCGCACTTTTTCTGTCCGCCCTCAGATCTTAAAAACTACTGGGGCTAGAGGGCTGCAAATTAGTATGTTGATCATCCACCTTCCAGTCATCAAACTTACCAAATTGCAGCCCTCTAGCCTCAGTGCCGTGGTTAATGTTTCATGGGCCGCGGCTCACACAGCATTATACCGAGATCACCGAAAGATGGATCTATTTTCGGTGGCCTTGGTTATACAGTGTAGCGGCTGTACAGAAAACTCGATTGCGTCGAAGAATCTTCGGTGCATTTTTTTTTTTTTTTTTTTTTTTTTTTTTTTTCTTTTTTGATCTTGTAAGGCATTGAGACTTTTTTCCATACTTATTTACGCATATTTCATAAGGAAAGAAACTCGTGTTTCTAAGTGTTTTTCGTGTGTCCTTTTTTTTTTTTTTTTAGAAATTGGGAAGTTTTTCAAGTTGGTGTATATTGATTTTACTTATACGTTTCTGGTGTAACACTGAATTCCATCTCTATTTATGAATATTGCTCAGGAAAAGAATCTCGTGTTCTTAAGTGTTCTTTTTCGTTCTCTCCTTTCTAAGAAATTGGCAAGTTTTGCACATTGGTGTGTATTGATTTTACTGGCTAGTTTTTGTTATGGTAGGACGCATATTTGAAGCGTACCTCTGCATTTAATTATGTTTTCTTTTTTCAAACTTTTGTAGAATATACTGGACAGCGTTTTTAGTTTTCTGTAAAAGAAAACTATTGTGCCGGCATTGTCTGTCCGTCCTCACTTTTTCTGTCCGCCCTCAGATCTTAAAAACTACTGAGGCTAGAGGGCTGCAAATTGGTATGTTGATCATCCACCCTCCGATCATCAAATATACCAAATATCAGCCCTCTAGCCTGAGCAGTTTTTATTTTTGTAAGGTTAAAGTTAATCATAATCGTGCTTCTGCCAACGATATAGAATAGGCCACCACCTGGCCATGGTTATTCGATGGGCCGCGGCTCATACAGCATTATACCGAGACACCGAAAGATAGCTCTATTTTCGATGGCCCTAATTATACTCTGTAGCGGCTGTGCAAAAAAAAACTCGATTGCGCCGCAGAAACTTCGGCGCATTTTTTACTCGTCTCTGTATTCGTTGATATTTTTTTATTTACTTCCAAATATTTTTGTGAGAGAGAAATATGTAAAAGCGAAAAGAATTATGAAAGATTTCGATAATATTTTTTGGTATCAATTCTTCATCATTTTTTACTCCGACCTTTTTGTCTGTAGAGTAAAGCGTCTTAGTTAATTTTTTTTTTTTTATCGTAGTAAAATCAAGGTAAATTTTATGAATCGGTATTATTTGACTATTTCTTTATTTTATTAACTTTATTCACCGGTACTTTAATCCTCTTGTACGTTATTAATTTTATAGTTTTTTTTTACAATTTTTTTTAATATTCTACATCCCTTTTATAATTTTTTTTATTCCAATATTGCGTATTGTTGTTTTTATTTAACTTCTGTTAGGGAAACTGCCTGCTTGGAAGCCACATTGTTTTGAGATGTTATAGTATTATATATGTCTTTTTTTAGTTTTCTGTAAAAGAAAACTATTGTGCCGGCTTTGTCTGTCCGTCCGCACTTTATTCTGTCCGCCCTCAGATCTTACAAACTACTGAGGCTAGAGGGCTGCAAATGGTATGTTGATCATCCACCCTTCAGTCATTAAACATGCCAAATTGCAGCCTTCTAGCCTCAATAGCTTTTATTTTATTAAAAGTTAAAGTTAGCCATAATCGTGTTTCTGGCAACAATATAGGGTAGGCCACCACCAGGCCGTGGTTAGAGTTTGATGGGCCGCGGCTTATACAGCATTATAACGAGACCATCGAAAGATAGATTTAGCCTAGATAATTGCATTGTCAACTTACTTATCTTTTGTGTTTACGTCTTTCTTTCCTTAGGACCATTTGATGTTTAACTTTGACGAGATTTTGTCATGTGACGTTTTTCGTGTGATGAATATTTATGAAGCTTGGAGTGAACAGTTGTTAGTTTTAAAAGCAGTGAATTTTAAACGTCATGTACTATTTTTAAGGCATGAAGATGTGCATTGTCTTCATATTTTATTCTTTCTCTTCTTAAAACATTCCCGCAAGAGCAATTAAATAGTGAGTATATACTTTCGAAATGTAATTATTACTAATGGTGGTAATTGATGGAAAGTTAAAGAATTAAGACAAATAAGTTTGGTTTACAATGCTTTCAGCGTAACATTGTGGTTATAGAAGGCATTATGGATATCTATTTAAAGAAATTATTTTAATTACTTTTAATGAAGAGTTAGTAGCCGTGATAATAGTAAATGGTTATGATAATGAGTTCTAAAGTGGCGCGTCATCACAATTATTTCTAGGTGTTTTGTTTATTGCTTTACATCATCTTATTTATTACTTTCACCATGCAAGTGTTTAACAGTCTAGATCATTACTATTCCCCTTGAGAAGTAGTGTCAATCCATTTTTTATGCCTGCACTGTAGGCATTACTTAAGGTTCTTTGCAGCGCCCCTTGGCTAGCTGCAGCCCCTTTCCACTCTTTACTGCCTCCCGTTCTTATTCTCTTTCTTCCCATCTTACTTTAGCCCTCTCTACTGAATTGGTTCATGATGCAACTGCAGGGTTTTCCTCCTGTTGCACCTTTCAAACTTAACATTGCTGTCATTTTCGGTTCAGCATAAGAATGACCTCATAGGTCCCAGTGCTTGGCCTTTGGCCTAAATTCTATGTTCTATTCTATTCTTCTGTAGTCATTATTTCTTCCCTTATTTTCACTATTTTATATTATTGATATTTTAAGTCCATTTCCTCTCCTTCTGTGTGCGAGATTATTTTTCTTTCATTGGTGAAGCTTTGTGCAAAAATTTTATGCAAGGGATCTCTCTCTCTCTCTCTCTCTCTCTCTCTCTCTCTCTCTCTCTCTCTCTCTCTCTCTCTCTCTCTCTGCCCGTGACTCGTCATTTAGATATATAATGCACTGAGTTTGGCCTGATGCGTGTTATTTTTGGTTGAAATTTGACCTTGATTTTAGTTTCGTGATTTTTATACCAAACTTATATGCCTGGTTGGGTTTATATTTATCGATGCCATGCCATTTTTTATTTGTATTTATATATTTATTTACATTTATTTTTAATTATATTTATATTTATTTATATTTGATATGGCACGGTGGTAGTGGCTGGTACTGATGAATGCATTTACAGAACAATAACATGACTCACCAGAGAGAGAGAGAGAGAGAGAGAGAGAGAGAGAGAGAGAGAGAGAGAGAGAGATTAATTGTCAGTCACATGATGGCAGCAAGCATTTGAGGAAACGAAGTAGACTTGCTTGCATGCTGAGAAGGTCTTACGTATTCCTTGCTTGATGGCCCAACCTTGACCTAGTGTATAAGCTTATTGACAAGGAAAGCTTCTTGAATGAAAACTGGAATTAAAGAGATACCAGTCTGCATGATGTAATGTTATGCAAATTCCTCATTTAAAAAAGGAATTAACATATTTTGAGGCTGTAGCTCATGGATATTAATAGGATTGCTTTCTGAAGTTTTAAAAGCATATTTTTAAGCTTTGAGGTGTAAAATTTTTTAGGAAGTTGCTATTAAGTACAATGTAAAAATCTGGTCGTTAACTTTCTTGTCATATGGAGATTTTGCACTTAGATTTTAAAAGAATATTCGAATATATCACATTCTTGATATTCTTTTGTCGTATCAGTGTTGTGAAATTTATTGTTGTGAAGTTTTAAAATTCTTTGTAGAGAGAGAGTGTTTAATTACAGAGAAACTTTCTTAGAATTGATTTATTACACAGATGAAAGCATTTTAAAATAATAAAACTTGTAACATTGCGAATAAAATCTATTTTATTTCGCAGAACTTTTATAACGCCTTCGTTCGCAGTAGAACTTTTAACATAAAATAATTTTCGACCCCCAAACAATAAAACTTCAGCGTAACGAAGAAAATCGTTTTGATTCATAAGTAATCGAAGCTTTTATATTACGTAGCGGTGTCTTGTGTTGCGTCACCGCCAGTGTTTTCATAAGCGTCATTTGCGATGGTTACACGAGACAGTGGTTGTTGTTGTTGTTGTTGTCATCGGAAGTCAGTTATCACAGGGGCCTGATTCCCACGGACGTATGGGACCCCTGAGGTAATGCCTCAGGCTCGTGTTTGTTTATTATTATTATTGTTATTAAAGACAGGAGATCGATCCGATCTTTTTAACACATTTTGGAATATGTTATACTCGCATTTTATAATTTTTTGCTATTATTATTATTATTATTATTATTATTATTATTATTATTATTATTATTATTATTATTATTATTATATGAAAAGGAGGTTGATTAGATCCTGGAATTAATCCTTTTGCAACATTTTGAGATAGAATACTTTTATATTATCAGTGATTCATCATTATTATTTTGCTATTACCATTATTAATAACTCTCCGCTAAGGAAAATTAAGTCCAGATTGAAAGTATAGCAGCGCACAAGTGGATTAACAGATAAATTATGTATGTATGTATGTATGTCATATTTATTATAGTCCAATTTAAAGTAGTTATGTGGTAGGGAACAGTACATAGTGTTCATAAAAAACTGCAGGTCTGTGTTTGTAGGAATTGCGTATATCTAGTGGGAGAGGGGTCTCTCTCTCTCTCTCTCTCTCTCTCTCTCTCTCTCTCTCTCTCTCTCTCTTTAAGCCGTAACGGCCGGGAGTGTGTGGTCAGCTCCTGGCGTTAAAAAAACGACCTAGATATTCCCGGAGAAGGTAATGTAGCCTATGCTACGCCGCTACTGGTCAGGGGAAAGTTTCGGCGAATCGAGAATTTCTTAATTCGCTCGAGCTTCGTGGCAAATGGTTTTAGTCCTGTGTGAGAGGTCCTAAAGAAAATCACCTTACTGTAAATACCATTTTGTTTCATATTTGTTGTTTACTTTTTAGCGATGTTTTCGGCTTTTGGAGAAACTGAGAAAACATATGGATTTATATATGTATTTATTTGTAGATATATTTCACACAGACATATATATATATATATATATATATATATATATATATATATATATATATATATAATCTGTGTGTACATACACGTATATATGTATATAATATATATATATATATATATATATATATATATATATATATATATATATATATATATATATAGAAAACAGAAGTAGTTAACCAAACGAATTCTATCTCTCAGGACAGAATTCTCAAGGGGAAGTCGGTCATCTGTAGGTGGTTGTTATTTGCCGACGCGTTTCCGTAATCATCATCAAAGGCTAAAAGAGAGAAAATTTACAAATTAAATACATGAATAAAACTAACGTTAAAGAAAAGTCTCAACATGCTATATAAATATACATTAAAACAAGACAGTTCATAAAAGCACCTGCTAATAAAGGTTGAAGACTGAATGACTAAAAGAAAGGAAGCAGCAAAGAAAACTGGCTCAAGCCAGATACAACTGAACAGTCAACTTAGGAACTAGCTGTTTTATGAATAACACCAAAATTAGCAGTTCGTGTGGATGACTTGTTTGGCTACAGAAGTCAGAATAATTTATATTTGAATGATTTCTGATATTAGAAAATTCTGGATTGGACAATCTGCAGCCAGTACGGTGACTTTTAGTGGTCCTGACCCTCAGCAATCGTTTAGTCGATCCCGTAAGTCCCCAAATTACATCTGGGGCAAAATTTATATACGACTGACGATTGCATTATTGGGCAGATTCTAAAATTTAAAAGGGACCATGGATTTTTGGTATTAAAATGACTTGCATATTTTTCTATTGCAGTTTACTTTAAATTTATCGTCTATGGGATTTAGAGTTTCTTCCGTGGTACTTAACAGCCAGTGGATAGTTTCTTATTTAGAAATTCTTGCAGTATTTAAGAAAATTGGTTTCATGAGATGGAAACCAATTATCAGTAAAATATTTGTGCAAAGAAAATATTTCTTTATGATATCCCAGAGTCCCAAGAAAATTGATATAAGCCCGGTGGAATAGAAAAATTGAATTTAGTTTAAAATAAAAAAAACAAGCGCTATAAATTTAAGTTTGAACCCAGACCAGTAAAAGTCTTTTTCTAAAAATTTGGAAGTGTTAAAACTGTCAATTCACATAAAGACATCAAGAATGGTAATGATTATTGTCCTCTCTTTCTAATATAAACTTAATATTCGGATGTACTTCGTTAATGTACGGGCTGAGTCAGCATGAAAAGCTCTCCACACGAAAGAGCTAATTTGTGTCAATCATAACAGCTAGTTCGCTGGCTGAACTCTATATTGTATCGATATTTTTCGTATCGGCTTTTATCGTATTCAGTATATATATGAACTGTATTTGATTTATATATATTTATATATATTGATTGTTTATTATTTTTAAGCAAATTATATTTATAAATTTTCTTTTTAGCCTTGATGATGTAACAAAATTTTTTTGCGCAAATATACCACCTACACTGATATTAAATGACTATCTATTGTATACTTCGTTGAAGGATACATTTCAGCCTTCTGTATAATAGAAATAAAAAGTTTTTGTTGACATCTTTCTGTTTTTATTTCGTATTCTCAACTAAGTTTGTAAGCAATATTATACATTTGTAGAACATCAAAACTGAAACGCGTCATTTGTAGTTTTATACTTTGCTGACATGTAAGCATGCTGCAAAACAAACCAGAGATTGGAACCCATAGGCAAGTATTGTTTTTTTGTTGGGTTACGTTAATTTTTTACTTCTTTGTAGACTTGTATATACGTACTTTCCATCGCACTTGCAATGAACACGTACAAAAACTTGGTATTCATGTGTTATTTAATTGCACATGTACACGGCCACTCGCAGACGTATTTTGTGTGTATGAGTGTATATATATATATATATATTGTGTGTATATATATATATTTTTTACTGTATTATATTACTATATATATATATATATATATATATATATATATATATATATATATATATATATATATATATATACACACACACACACACACACACACATACACATACACATACATTCATTATACATGTTTTTGTGAGCGAATGTTAAATCGAGATTTGTGGGCTTCTATACATAATCTCTTGGTTACACAAGGGAAAGTATAATCACTGTCAGACTAGTGTAAAATATGTAGTTTAGTAAATGTATATTCCTCATCTCGGTTTTACCATTGTATTTACATATTGCTTAGAGACAAAAAAAAAACATAAACGTAAAATAAAAAAAAAAGCAATGTTCAGGTCCACCTGAATCATGGCGCACGCGCGCGAGCACACACACACACACACACACACACACACACACACACACACACACACACACACACACACACACGGGCGTTAATGAAGGCAATTACTCATGAACGCCTCCTCTTTGGTGTCAGTATCATCCCTGACCATGAAGGAGGATAATCGAAGCCCTTCTTTGCGCGAGGAAGCAGATTTAAAAGTCCATTTGTCCTTAATGACATCAGTTGATATCGGCCATTTTGGTTAATTGACTTCCCCTCCCCCCCTTCCCCACCTCACTCCCCTTGCGAGACCGATTCTCTCCGCTCATTGAGTCGCAAATGGTTTTCATTAATCGGTGAATTGCGAGTCGTCGCTCCCCCCGAGCGAATCGGCGACTTTTTTGTAATCGACTCGTCTTGGGTCGCCATTGTCGCTTCCGTCGCGTCTTGACCGATGGAATCTGGAGGACATATGCAAAATAATGACGCGTAACGACGGTTGATTATAGCAAATGGCTCTTTTGCTCTGCTTATTTGTATTTGTAATGCGCGATCAGGATAAATGGAGTCATTATCTGGGAAATACGAGGACGTTAGTTTCTTATCAGATGTGCAGATGGACTGTCAAGTCTATCTGTTCGCGGTTATTTGTTATTGTATGGGGATGGCGTGGGTCGTTATGGGTTCTGTCAGGGTGTTTTATTGTATGGGAAGGGTGTGGGCCGTGATGGGTTCCGTCAGGGTGTTTGGCGAGGAATATTACATTTCAGACTTTTGAAATCTGAAATGGATTTGCCAGTTTCCAGAAATAAATTTCCAGGATTCGTTCATTTTGTTTTATATATTAATCTTGTTTTTTTTACAGTGATTGACACTGCTATTGTTCTTGAAAGCATCGTGGGATGATCATTAAATTTCTGCCTTTTAGAATCTAAATATATTTATCAGCTTCCAAAAATAAATTTCCAGGACTATTTCATTTCGTTTTTTATATTAATCTTGTTTTTTAAAATGGTTGGCATTGCTATTGCTCTTGAAAGCATCATGGGATAATCATTAGATTTTTGCCATTTAGAATCTGAATATATTTATCAGTTTTCACAAATAAATTTCCAGAATCCGTTTATTTCGTTATATATTGATCTTTTTTAGAATGATTGGCATTGCTTTTGTTCTTGAAAGCATCATGAGTTAATCATTAAATGTCGGGCTTTTAGAATCTGAATATATTTGTCAGTTTTCACAAATAAATTACCAGGATTCGTTCATTTCGTTTTATATATTAAATTCGTTTTTAAAATGACTGGCACTGCTATTGTTCTTGAAAGCATCATGGGATAATCATTAAATTTCTACCTTTAGAATCTGAATATATTTATCAGTTTTCAAAAATAAATTTCCAGAGTTCGGTTATTTCGTTTTATATTGATTTTTTTTTCTTAAACGATTGACATTGCTATTGTTCTTGAAAGCATTATGGGTTAATCATTGAATTCTGGCTTTTAGCATCTGAATATATTTATCAGTTTTCAAGAATAAATTTCCAGAATTCGTTTATTTCGTTTTATATATATATTATATATTGATTTTTTGTAAATGGTTGACATTGCTATTGTTCTTGAAAGCATCATGGGATAATCATTCAATTTTTGGCGTTAAGAATCTGAATATATCTGCCAGTTTTTACAAATAAATTCCAGAATTCGTTTATTTCGTTTTATATATTAATTTTGTTTTTAAAATGACTAGCACTGCTATTGTTCTTGAGAGCATCATAGGATAATCATTAAATTTCTACCTTTTAGAATCTGAATATATTTATCAGTTTTCAAAAATAAATTTCCAGAATTCGTTTATTTCGTTTTATATTGATCTTTTTTTCTTAAATAATTGACATTGCTACTGTTCTTGAAAGCATCATGGGATAATCATTAAATTTCTACCTTTTAGAATCTGAATATATTTATCAGTTTTCAAAAATAAATTTCCAGAATTCGTTTGTTTCGTTTTATATTGATTTTTTTTAATAACTGACATTGCTATTGTTCTTGAAAGCATTGTGAGTTCATCATTAAATTTCTGGATTTTAGAAATTTGTCTGTTTTCCAAACAAGTTTTCGGCATCCCTTTATTTCGCTTTATAAATTTATATAATTCTTTTTCAAAACTATTTACATTGCTTTGACTTTCACAGGCGTCAGAGAGATGATCTTGTCAGTGATTTGTGCAAAGTGAAACTCTCTTCTTCGCTTTGTATTCCCGTCGTGAACATCTTCGTAAATACTCTTGTCTGTCATTAGCTTCGAGTGATAACTTTCCTTTCTCGGTAGAAATCCACTGAATAAAAAGAGAAGCAATTTTGCTTTTGCCTCGTGTCCCATCGGTCATCATCTGCGTCATGCGCAGGGGGATGTTTGCAGATGAATTTTAATGGATACCGGTTTTTTTTCACCAGTGCCTTTGGAAAAGCACACAAACACCTCGCAGTAAACAGAAAGGAAAGTAGAAAGTTGACGAATGTCCCAAATTGAGAGAAAGTGATGGGGTATTTTGTTTGTGTGTGAGTTGGGAAAGCATTGCATAAGAAAAGGATATTTCTCTCTCTCTCTCTCTCTCTCTCTCTCTCTCTCTCTCTCTCTCTCTCTCTCTCTCTCTCTCTCTCTCTCTCTGCTTTCTGTATTTCCCTTAACCTTCTGTTACTTCTTATGGAGCACCATATTTTTTGGAAGCCTGAATTTGAAGTCACTGGCCGACGTGGGCATGTTCCATACGAATAGGGTTCATCTTCTGAATAATAATAATAATAATAATAATAATAATAATAATAATAATAATAATAATAATAATAATAATAATAATAATAATAATAATATGTTAAAGTAGGCTTATGGTAACTTGTACTCGTATACTTAGATGGTGACTCAAATTGAATTTGTATTCATAGTTATCATTTGATACAGAAAAATTTTTTTTTTCGTAACGAGTTGTAATCAAAATTATCCTCTTGGGGTACTTGTAAAGAGCTCTCCTTTATCTGATTTTGTAAATTGAAAGATTAATTTAAAAGACGTACACATTATAGAAAGTCTCCTATAAACGTAATGCTTGTGAATCCATGAAAAAGAAAACAAGTTGTCAGGGAAAGTTGAAACTGGGCCTTCCTGCCCTCGTGCCAAGTCCTGTCACTTTCTAAGTCCGCTTGATGAAAAGTCATCTTTTTGCCTCGGCAGATTGTGAGGTGTGAGGTGTTTTTTGTAATTGCATATTTTTATGCAAATGATTATTCATCTAAAAAGGAGAAAGTTATTTATGATAGATTCAGTATGTTTCTTGCACATAGCATGACGTTTGTTTGTGTTGCTTTGTGTAAAAATGCTGATGTTATTGTGCTTGTTTTGACAATCTAAATGTTGCAGGAGATATTTTTTATTAGTTTCAACTGAAAGTAGTTGTTAGTATGTGTGTGTGTGTGTGTGTGTATATATATATATATATATATATATATATATATATATATATATATATATATATATATATATATAACGCAAATACTTAATGGAAAGTGGAAGCGAATTCACCATAAAGTAGCCAGCCAGTTCAAACCAGGTTATGACGTAAGCCTGCCCAAATCCTCTGTGATGAATTTACTAATTGGAGATCCGGGAATAAGTGAGTAATGTATCGACCAAGTCACTCGTGGTCTTGCAGACGAGGCCGAGTCCGGATATCTATGGGCAGAGGGGATCTTTGAGTCCTCCTCCCCCCCTCCCCAACCCCCTTCGTCCTCCCCACTTGTATGTTCCCATGTATTAAGAAGTAAATGATGGTTGTTGCATGGGAATTATGGCTTCCTGGGTGCAACAGGGTCAGAGGTCCCGGGAAATTTTTAATTGCTCTAGGGGCTGCTGTTGAGGTATGGCTCCAGGATGTATGGCCAGTGAGGCCTTTTCCGAGGACACTGAGGTTGGCCTCTCTCTCTCTCTCTCTCTCTCTCTCTCTCTTTAAGTATATAATTGGTTCGAGTGTCTGATTTTCACTGATTTTGGTGGATGGGTGAATTTAAGTTTCTGAGTGTTATTGATTGTGGCTGATGGCTGAATTGAAGTTTCATCTCTCTCTCTCTCTCTCTCTCTCTGTGTGTGTGTGTGTGTGTGTGTGTGTGTGTGTGTGTGTGTGTGTGTGTGTGTGTGTGTAAGTAATTGAGTCGAGTGTCTGATTTTCATTGATTTTGGTTGCTGGCTGAACTGAACTTTTATTCTCTCTCTCTCTCTCTCTCTCTCTCTCTCTCTCTCTCTCTCTCTCTCTCTCTCTCTCTCTCTCTCTCTGTGCTGTATCTGGAATGGACCAAAGCAAGGACTTAGGCAAATATTTCTGATCCGTGCTCGTGTCCATTGGTATCGAGGCTGATCACTTTATCGCTGTGATATTTCCGTCTCCATTTCCTGTTACACCGAAGCTTTTGAGGACTCGCCTTGTGGAATGCCGTTTCCAGCCGATATAGGCCTAATTCCACAAAAAGTCTTTGACCTCCCCCTCTCCTCCACTGTCATTTTTTTGGAGTTGGCATTCCTCTCTGCTTATTCATTCATTCGTGTTATTCATCGCGGGCGAAGTGGTGAAGTAACTTCCCTGAATGTTAATTTAGGCTGTCTGTGGAGTTCCAGAAAGAATATTAATTGGGGCTGTCGATTGAATTTCCAGTTTTATGGGACTCCCATACTCGGCTCTCGGGTTTCGTTGTTACCCAGTGCCCTTTGAACACCATATTCTTTGGTAGCTTGAATTTCAGGTCAGTGGCCCCTGTGGGCTTGTTCCATATGAATAGGGTTCATCTTCTGAATAATAATAGTAATAATAATTGGTTGCCAGATTCGTCACCGATCATATTTTCAGACTGCTTTTTTCCGGACTTGTTTATTGTTTATTGTATATTCTTCTTCTTTCTCATTTAACAAGGATGATTAACAACAGGTCTAAGGCTACCCAAAAGAGTGTAGTCATTACAGTGAAACAACTGTCTTTCTTTAATCATGTAAATTTGTATATTATCGCTTAACAATGAAAATGTATGAAATTAATGAAAAAGATGCGTTCTCTTGGTACAATTGCAAACAGCGTATTTAGCATAACATTGTAGTTTATATATATGTATATATATATATATATATATATATATATATATATATATATATATATATATATATATATGTGTGTGTGTGTGTGTGCGCATGCGTGTGTGTATATATACACATATACATACATACATACATACATACATACATATATATATATATATATATATACATATATATATATATATATATATATACACACATATATATATATATATATATATATATATATATATATATATATATATATATGTACACATACATATAAACCTCATCGCTGAGTGATGTATCTGCATTTTAAAATGAAACTACCTGTACTTCATTTATGTAATATAGATCTACCTTTATCAAATAGCAAGGTGTTCAGAGTGAATTTCGTAGATTTAAAAAAAAAGGTATCGTATGATATGCTCACGTCGTAAGAAGTCAAGTGATTGACTATACACTCATATTCCAGACTTCATCGAGTAATGAAATCATCTTGTCACGAAAGATTTCAGAATTGTTCCACCTAAATTTTGTAGCGAAGTCTTGTGTTTGTGTTCGACATGATTTCAGTTTGTCGAAACTGTCAGTCGTTAGCGAGCCTCCGATCAGCCGAAAGTTCTTTTCCCGTGGCGTGTGTTTGTGAGAGAGAGAGAGAGAGAGAGAGAGAGAGAGAGAGAGAGAGAGAGAGAGAGAGAGAGAGTGCAAATTCGGAATTTTCCGAGTTGAAGGTTTCAGGAGCGAGAACCTTGTTTGTTATTGCAGTGGCATCGATGGTCGTTGATTGTCAAGGAAAGACAACTTTTAACCTCTCTCTAACTCTCTCTCTCTCTCTCTCTCTCTCTCTCTCTCTCTCTCTCTCTCTCTCTCTCTCTCTATATATATATATATATATATATATATATATATATATATATATATTATATGGGTGTGTGTATGTATATATATTCACTATTTAAGCATAGCTCAGTGCCTGTAATCACAGATTCTCTTAAATTCCTATGATAATGATTTTTATTTTGTGAGTTTTTTCGATGGCACAATAAAATTCCTCTGGCAGAAACGTAACTCCGGTCAGATAGAAATGGAGAGTTTACCTAAGAAGGAGGTTTGCAGAAGTAGGTTAGTAGGCTAAAAGGCAATAAGAAGCACAGGATGATTTTAACACCCACCCGTCAAAAAATAACAGCGGTATTTTATCCATTACGTCTGTTTGTTTTTGCAAATTGTGGCATTTACTTCCCAAGGTAAACGACGCTTGTGAATGTAAGTCATGCAGACACACTATTACGTAAAAAAAAAAAAAAAAAAAAAGTCAGTATTGCTTTTTTGTGTTTGGAAAATGGATTTGAAAAATGACCACAGTTAGTGTTGTAATAGTACTTCACACAAATAAATAAATATATATACATATATGTATATATATGTATATATATATATATGTAAAACATATATATAACGGATATTAAATATATTCATCCTTTATCAATTGTTTTCATTCTTATCACATTCGGACATTCCTTTCTTTTCCTTTTTCATATGTATGCAGTTGTAATTTAGATGCATAATAATAATAATAATAATAATAATAATAATAATAATAATAATAATAATAATAATAATAATAATAATAATAATAATAATAATAATACGGTCCATGTCAAATTTGGACGATTTCACGATCAGGCCCACAGAGTTGCGTCTGGTGTAATGTCATATCTTTTTGTTGCCTTGACAAAGGGAACTGAAATTAGCTCTGTCCTCATTTCTGGCGTCGGTAAGTGAGTGACCTAACCTCAACCTCTGCTCTCTGTACGGTTATAGTTCAATTATAGGGTGTCATCTACAGACAGGCATTGCTCTTCTCTCTCTCTCTCTCTCTCTCTCTCTCTCTCTCTCTCTCTCTCTCATTTTGACTTCATGATAACCTTTTTTTGAAATCTCTCTCTCTCTCTCATTTTGGCTTCATGGCAACTTTGTTTGAAATCTCTCTCTCTCTCTCTCTCTCTCTCTCTCTCTCTCTCTCTCTCTCTCTCTCTCTCTCATACTGACTTCATGACAACCTTGTTTGAAATCTCAATCTCTCTCTCTCTTTCTCTGTCTTTCAGAATAAAAATTTGGAAATGAAAATTAGAAATTGGAAAGATTCCTCTCTCTCTCTCTCTCTCTCTCTCTCTCTCTCTCCCCCTCTCTCTCTCTCTCTCTCTCTCTCTCTCTCTCTCTCTCTCTCTCTCTCTCTCTCTCTCTCTCATTTTGACTTCATGGGAACCATGTTTGAAATCTCAATCTCTCTCTCTTTCTCTCTCTCAAAATAAAAACTGGGAAATGAAAGAATTAGAGATTGGAAAGATTCCTCTCTCTCTCTCTCTCTCTCTCTCTCTCTCTCTCTCTCTCTTCTCTCTCTGGGGAGTAATTTGCTCTCATTTACATTTTCGATACGAAAGTCGCTTAACCGAGAATCCAGGACGAGGTCTCTCTCTCTCTTATCTGGGCCATTCAGTCGTTAAATCTATTATTTTGGCGGATTACCACTGCCGCCGCTTCCTATTTGAGTTTACGCAAATGCGTGCTTGCGTGCGTGCGCGCTTTGCGCATGAATGGGTTTCGAAGTCTATAATTTACTGTAAATTGCTATTTACTTTATTGTAATTTTTGCCTGTTCTTAAGTCCGTAATTTACTGGCACGTGTTATTGGTTTTATTATGGGTGTTAGTTTGATTAATTTTATTTTCACTGTTGGCTGATTAATTACTTTTTCTTTTTTTAGTTCTGTTAGATTTTTAGATTTTGATAGATACACCATAGCATGCTACAATGGTTTCTTTTCATATTTTCATGGTCTGAGTTTGATTATTTTGTCCTTGAGAACTTTTGAAATGATATTTAAATGGAGACAGGTCGATGGAATAATATAAATGACATCCAAAAAAATATAATCACAAGTCATTATATTGATTGGCCTATGGATCTGCTTTAGCATAGTACCAAACGTAATTAGCATTTACTAGTGTGACCTACTAATAAAACTTTTCATCTGGGAGAGACCTTTGCACGGGGAAAATGCCGTAAAGCTAATGGAACACGGCCATTATATGAATGCTATAACTGTTCTCTGTTAACAATGACTAGGAATTGAATTGATGTAGGTTGTCGAAAGCTTATTGTTAAGTAATATGCGTGGCAGACAGTCTTGGTCATAATTGCGCTTAGTTCATTGTTGAAGGCTCAGTCTTGTAAAGGGAATATCTATTGCTTCTCTGTGACTGGACTTTCGACATTGAAGTCGAAATACCGTGTAATTCCCTTCTTAGAACGTTTGAAGTACCAAAGTTTGAGGGTTGGCTGGAAGCTATGGATTATAACCTTAGTTCGTGGTAGTGTGCTCATGTTTTTCTCTTATGTTAATATTTTAAAGTATTTTACGCGTCTCCAGTGAATATACTTTTTATATTTTTCTTCAAAATTTTTATGTTACACTTTCAATGGTAGTAAGATCAGACCCATCCAAGAAAAGGTTTTATGCTTGGTTTATCAACATAGTATATTAATATTGAAGAATGTATTCCTAACCAGTCCCTAAATGCCTTGTATATTTTGGCCTCGGCTCTTTACTACTGACCTTTTATTTTGTTGATGGGTCCCCTATCATTGGCCCTAACAAGAAAAAATGACCTTAGCTAATATTGTAATAAAAAAAATCCCTACTTGGAAAAAAACTACCCCTTACATATTTTACTGTAAATCCAGTATACATCCTTCTTTCTCTCATAATAAAATCGACCCACGAAAATAGACCATGGCGCATTATGTCTTCGTATCAGAAACGACATTTACTATTCAAAAAGATGTTTCTGCAGTCTTCAAAAACACCATCCCCAGACTAATTTCACTCAATAGATTTCCAATTACGAGTAAATTCCGCTTCGAAAATCGACCAAAGACAGACCCTAACCTGGAAGAATTAAAGGGGACAGTGGTAATAGCACTCTGATGGCCCTCAATTGGAGACGGTTGACATCAAAGGGGCTCTAAGGCGGGTTTGCAGGAAGTTCATGAATATAAATACGCTCCTTCTTGTGCTTTCCCTCGTTCTTAACCTTCCCCCCCCCGGAGTAGAAGCATGGGTAAGTAGAAGTATGAGTAATGAGCGTTATTCATGAGAGATTCCCCCTTCTTCAGAGACATGAGTTCGCCATATTATATGACAGGCTGCGTCATTATAACGTTTCTGGGAAGCGGCCGAGTGGTGATGGTAGGCGGGGAAGTATTTTCCGGTTTTTTCTTGATAGATATTCATAATTTTTTCACCTTACGTACCTTCCTCTTGTAACTCATGTTTTTTTTTACATTCACGGCCTTCGCCTTGAAGCATATTCTTTATTTTTTCTTGCACTTCCCATTGATACATATCCTTTACCCTTCACACTTTCCCTTGAGAATATTCTTCGTATTAAAGAATAGTCCCCAGGATGCACATTTTTCATGCTTGCATGGTCCTTGTCTTCCTCAAGGTACATGGGGAATTTTTTTTTTTTTCACCTTGCCACGTTACATATTCTTTATTTTTGCATTTTCTCCACTTCACTTATTCTCCGTTTTTGTACATTCCCCGTGTCACTTGTTCTTGATATTTTGCACCTCTTCCACGTTACACATATTTTTCACTTTTTGCACCTTCCCCACGTCACATATTCTTCATTTCTGCACCCTCCCTGCGTCACATATTCTTTGTTTTTGCACCTTCCCCACGTTACATATTCTTCGTTTTTTGTAACTTCCTCCGTTACATATTCTTGATCTTATACAACTCCAAATTCCCCTTTATATATATATTCTTAATTTTTGGCTCTTTCCCTGTATTACACATTCTTAATTTTTTGCACCTTCCCCCTACCTTCATTTTTTGCACCTCCTCCTCACTACCTTCATTTTTGCACCTTCCCATACTACATATTTTCATTATATACACCTTCCCTGTAGAGCCATTACAGTATAAATAACATATATATATATATATATATATATATATATATATATATATATATATATATATATATATATATATATATATATTGCTCATTCACTTACCTCTTCACATATTCTTCATTCTTGCAACTCCCACCTTTGCATATTCTTGATTTTAAACACCTTCTTCACCTTACCTTTATATACTTAATTTTTTGCTCCTTCCCTACGTTACATATTCTCCACTTTTAGCACCTTCCCCCTTTACATATTCTTCATTTTAGCACCTGCCCCTTTATATATTCTTGATTTTAAACACCTTCTCCGCCTTCCCCTTTATATATTTCATTTTTTGCTCCTTCCCTACGTTACATATTCTCCACTTTTAGCACCTTTTCCCCCCGTTACATATTCTTCATTTTTAGCACCTCCCCCTTGATATATTCTTGATTTTATATACTTTCTCCACCTTCCCCTTTATATACTTCATTTTTTGCTCCTTCCCTACGTGACATATTCTCAGCTTATAGCACCTTCCCCCTTTACATATTCTTCATTTCATACACCTTCCGAACCGTCCCCTCAATACATATTCTTGAAAACCGTAGGTTAACGAGCGCCTTACGTGGAAATTAGCGTCACTGGCTGGAGTTACATTGTAGTTTACGTCAAACAAATGCCTTCATAGTGAGGGTTATTGGTAGGCAAGATTTTGGTAGGCAAGAATGAGGTGTGTTTCGGAGGTCATTGTTTTTTATTGCATAATGAATATGAAGAACAGGTAGTGGTTAGGGGGTAATTGGTTGTCATAAAACTGTTTTAATTATTTCCCAATCTGTATAAATGTAAATTGTATGTTTTGTAAGCTACAGATGGTCTCATCCCTTCCAATGAGTGGAAATAGTGGAAATATTCTTTCATTTATCATAAATGCATTGTTATCACGCATACAGTTAAATTTTCATTTACATTAACTGTTCCTGCAAGATCAGCTCCGAATCTCCCAACGCTATAGATAAAATTAAATTCTATTGACTGAAAAATCTCTCTCTCTCTCTCTCTCTCTCTCTCTCTCTCTCTCTCTCTCTCTCTCTCTCTCTCTCTCTCTGGCGCACGACGAGACGCCATCTTGAAAGTCGTTACGGACTCTCTCCGCTGTAATTTGACCTCGAGTTATTGGAGACGATAACGATAACGATACCAGTGCCATCATTATCAGTGCCATCGCCATTATCGTCACTTACCGTCACCGCCGGCGGCGTCCTTATTGATGTCGCCACAAGTAGTTGCTGGTGGTGCCGCTGTGGCTCTTGCCGCTGTGGGTGTGTGTTTTTCCCGCTGGGTCTTCACGAGGTGTTATAGAGGGGGGGTAATGTTATTTTTGGGTTATTTGTTATTGATCTTATAACATACTATAAAAGTGAAAAGATCACATTTAGTATTCGGCGTCAGTGACCCTGGTAGTTGTGACGCCAGATAACCCACAATTAATCAATCAATCAATCGTGACGCAAAGGAGATATTGTCATTGTTGACTGCGTGTGTTTTTATTAATAGATGGGGATTCGAAAGTCCCACCTCTTGCTCAGACTAAATAATTTTTGTTGATATTTTCGCTAAAATCATTGAGAACTAATTCCTTGTCGAGTAGTAGTGGTTAGATAAATATTGTTGCTTTGATTAATATTTTTTCCAATATGTTTGAGTACCTGGTAGCTCATATCTTAGATGAATACGTTCCTGATGATTTTGTAGTAAAATTGATAACATAGGCTATGCATGGGATACACAATAAAAGGCCACAGAGAGAGAGAGAGAGAGAGAGAGAGAGAGAGAGAGAGAGAGAGAGAGAGAGAGAGTATTTCTTTTTACACTAATATGAAGTATGATTATCCATTGCATAAAATTTCTTCATCTTAATATTACTAGAATCAAGAACGATTCCTAGAGGAAGCAAAAGAATAATTGGTGTAGTTTATATATATGTAAGTATATATTTATGTAGACATTTTATACATATATATATATATATATATATATATATATATATATATATATATATATATATATGTATCACGTATAGTTGAGCCAGCTGTGCGTTTAATTTAAGGGGTGTTCAGGGAGGCTATAGAATTATTAATGTCAGTTCCTTTGATGTAATGAGGCCTTGCTCCTAAATCCATACCCCGCCGAGACAACAATCTCACGGCTAAGGTCTCTACACTTTAGCCAGCAGTCTCCCAACGTTGAATTAATCCGGTAACTTTGGTGGGGAATAATTCTTGACACGAAATATATATATAGCTATGTATTCATATATATATTATATATATATGTCTGTATATATATATATATATATATATATATATATATATATATGTATGTATATATATATATATATATATATCCCCTTTATATACTTCGTCCCGATGAAGTTCTGCAAACTTGATGTTTGTTTGAAAGGGAGATCTTTAGTTTTGTTTGAGTTTTTGTAACTAAGAAAAGAGAGGGACTCTCTCTCTCTCTCTCTAGTCTCAGGTTGAATTTCACAGTCTGATTTGAATGCCGTGTCCATTACAGGTGATTACCATCGCAGAAAGTATGGATTAATTGTTTATTGGTTTTCCAAGTCAAGGGCTTTTCATGTGCATTTATTTTCCTCTCTCTCTCTCTCTCTCTCTCTCTCTCTCTCTCTCTCTCTCTCTCTCTCTCTCTCTCTGTTGGTGGAAGTCAACGCCTTTGTTCTCCTAGGGGAATTATGTACCCTTGTCGCTTTAGTCTGTGGAATTATTTAAATTTTGGTGATTTAATTCATGGAAATGTGCATATCATTATAGTTACTGGGTGGGTAAACATTTATACATTTAGCTCATGAAACTTTGTACAAATTGTACGTTTGACCATTTCTTTAGAAATTTGTTCAGTTCTTTTTAGCTGGCGAATATTTATACATTTGAATAAAGTTAACGACTTTCTTCTCAGTTCAGGCAGACGATTCTAAAAAAAGAATTATCCATTATTTTGAGTGCACCATTGATCCTCCGTAATTTTAGTTGTTAGATTAATATGGCCGATTATTTAATGGCTTCAGCGTTCAGATTACTCACAGTATCGTGTTCTAACCCTTGTGGCTGCGTGTACTGGGTCCTAATGAAGTTACGTATACACAAATCGGTTGATATTTGTATGTTTGTATTTAGGTTCTTTATTAAAGAACAGAACGGGCAAAGTATCTCTCTGGTTCCTGTTTGTTATTGATAAAAATTTTGCATGGATTTCGTTGCAAACCGCCGAGATCAGTTTGGTGTAGCTAGTTCATTTGATTCTCTCTCTCTCTCTCTCTCTCTCTCTCTCTCTCTCTCTCTCTCTCTCTCTCTCTCTCCCCTTGATATGTAGGAGTGCTAAAGATGAAAGGCCTCGCGCTGGCGAACAACAAATAGCATGCAATTAATGGCCTTGTGTTCTATCGCTTTAGTTTGCATTTTTAAAAGGGGATATCTTCATTCTCTATTGATTAAAGAATTGGAAGAAGACTACAAGTAACTCTCTCTCTCTCTCTCTCTCTCTCTCTCTCTCTCTCTCTCTCTCTCTCTCTCTCTCTCTTCTCTCTCACACGCAGTTGTAAGCGCACAAAACACAAACTATAAGGGACCCGTGTTTTCTATTCTCAAACCTGATGAGATGGACGAATAGTTGTGTTCTTTATAATCCAAGTACGTCGCTGTTGACCTGAACAGTGTAATAAGGACATAGTTGTCAGTTGACAATTGTGGGTTGCAGAAAAGAGAGAGAAGAAGAATAGTCGAGATAAAATACTATAGACGTGGGTGTTCATGGGCCTTGTAAAATGTATTCCAGCTAAGCGGGAGGGCCTCGAGGTAATTCTGAGCCAAGTTAGACAAAACCATACATAAGATTCTCTCTCTCTCTCTCTCTCTCTCTCTCTCTCTCTCTCTCTCTCTCTCTCTCTCTCTCTCTCTCTCTCTCTCCATTAAGTGACGGTTATAGAACAACAACCTTATGCATAATTATTGTATTTAAGAAATTAACAAATAAAAAATAAACTATAGAAGAGAAATAACAAAGATAAACAGATCATAAATAGCAAAGTAAAATGCTTTAGATAAATAACACATTTATCTGTGGAGTGAGACACGCGTCATCCATATCAACGATAAAACAATTAGCGCCGAGTTTTAATCTTCAAAAGTTCCAAAGATAGATTCATCCGTAAGATTAGGTGGATCATTGCATAATTTTTTTTATAATCAGGAATGAAATGTCTAGAAAACATTGTTTTATTGAAGTTTGCAGAGGAAAAAAGGCAAACATTTTAGAATTAACTGCATTTCAGGTACCACGTGGCGGTTTTTATGAAAAACTTTGTATAATATCATGTACAATGAGCTATTCTGTATAGAAAGAACGGGATTCGGCTGTTGCATATTTTTTTTTATAGAGAGAGAGAGAGAGAGAGAGAGAGAGAGAGAGAGAGAGAGAGAGAGAGAGACCCTAAGAAAATAAGATAAAATAATCTAAAGTATATATAAATTTAGTGAGAGAGAGAGAGAGAGAGAGAGAGAGAGAGAGAGAGAGAGAGAGAGAGAGAGAGAGAGAGAGAGAGAGAGAGAGAGCCCTTAAGAAAAGAATCTAACAATGTAACGATGCAAAGTACAGTATATATAGATTTAGGAGAGAGAGAGAGAGAGAGAGAGAGAGAGAGAGAGAGAGAGAGAGAGAGAGAGAGAGAGAGAAGAAAATAAAATAAAATAATCTTTTTGCAAATTATATATAAATGATTAGTTATGGAAACTCCGAGCGTAGGATCATGTTGCATAGGCAGACCGCGAATCCTTCCCAATCCCGTCCATGTCATCATAGTTTCAGTTTGAAAGTTCATCTTTACATTAGTTTCTTAGGAATGTTTTAGGATTTTTTTTTTGTAAGTTCTTTGTAATCATCCAGTTGTAAATTTGGTATATGATCATGTAATGAAAGTTTTTTAAAGTTTTCTTCCAAAGATAGACTTTTTACATTGAGTTTATTATATATATATTTTATATATATATATATATTTATATATATATATATGTATATCATACATCCAGTATGAATATATATATTTATAATTCATATATATATATATATATATATATATTATATATATATATATATATATAATATATATATGTATATGTATATATATATATATGTGGATTGATATATATATATATATATATATATATATATATATATATATATATATATATATATATATATATATATATATATATATATATATATATATATATTCTCAGTAGCTCAACAACACTGCGTAAAGCTGATGGCTTCCTTCCCTCTCACTTCTCGCATTCTTTCATAGCTGTATATCATTAGCCTTAACCTTAATATTATAATGCAGCGTATAATCTGGCATAAATGGAATGGCCATTATCCGATAGTAACTCACTTTTATAAGGAACAGTGAAGAAGGCCCTTTACTAAGCAAGCGAAGAATTACAGTTACTTATAGTTACAGTCGTAACGGTAAATCTAGAACCACAAATAGATGGATTCATAAAACTGACCGAATGGGTAGCGTTATTCCAAACATGCATATTTCCCCTCGAAAAATACGCGGTGGCGTTTTGGTTTTAGTGCGACGCCAGTTTATATATTAAATCAAATAGCCAAATATAAGAGCCCAATATTCTGGTAGTATCTATTCTGCTTCTGATCCGCTGATGATGCTCCTCTGTTGGTCTTGGGGATCAGGAGGAGGAAGGAGGTCAGATCGACTACCTGTACTCTTGGCTTAGAGAGAGAGAGAGAGAGAGAGAGACCTGGAAGGTTACCGCTGTACGTCTTTTGGAATTTTATTACCTGTGCCTGTGCGGGGCTCCTCTGCTCTATCACCCGTCTGGAATAGTTCTCTCTCTCTCTCTCTCTCTCTCTCTCTCTCTCTCTCTCTCTCTCTCTCTCTCTCTCTTCGCTTTTCATGCATGGGTTTCGCATTGTTGTTTGTGCTTATCTCCATTCGTAAACAGATCATCGTGTTTCTGTGAATGACAGAAAGATAAAATTGATAAAGCAAAACATTATTCCCTTGCAATATGATCATGTAACAAAACCATGTGTATGCTGAATGAAATTGTTTTTGTGTTTGTTTGTTTTTGGTATCCCTGGATTTAGGCAACAGATTTTTGTCAACAGATACAAAAAAAATATTTCTTTATTCGTATATTTGATTACAGTTTTGCAATGTCAGCGACGAGCGTCGATACCCATTTCATGTAACAGTATAACCCGAATCTTGTTTTCAGTTTAAACCTTGATTGTGTATGTCTGGCTATTAATATAATTATTATCAGAATAACAGCCATTGTATTCTGTTATCTACGTTGACGATCCTTTTGAGAGCATCGAAGACAGTTGTTCGGTTCCTTCATAATGGGATTAGGTCGTGATTACCAAAGGTGTTTGCGTAGACGCTGCTAATAATAGAGAGGTTATTTTGAACCACACAAAGTTGCAGAGGCTTGAGGATTTGTTTACTAGTGTGGTGGTAGATTGTTTCTCTCTGTGCTGTTGTTCTTTCAATTTATGAACCAACATGGTTTTAGGAAGAGTTGAAGGCTGTCGTAAGAATTGGACGCGTGGAATTTGGGGCCATTATTATTATTATTATTATTATTATTATTATTATTATTATTATTATTATTCAATATAGACATCAACATCAGCCAAAGAGACCATCATTATTATTATTATTATTATTATTATTATTATTATTATTATTATTATTATTATTATTCAAGATGTTAGCGTCAACATTATATTATTCAATTATTATTATTATTATTATTATTATTATTATTACCCTAGATGTAGATATCAACATTAGCCAAAGAGACATTATTATTATTATTATTATTATTATTATTATTATTATTATTATTATTATTATTATTATTATTATTATTATTCAAGATGTAGACATCAGCATTACCCAAAGAGACACTTTTATTATTATTATTATTATTATTATTATTATTATTATTATTATTATTATTATTATTACAAACACGACTCTGACTAAAACACTATTCCATCTTTTAAAGCAAACTACCATGAAGTAATGTGAATTAGATTTCCTTTCTGTTAGAGGAATAACACATTGCTGCTTAAAATTATGCTTTTAAATGGATGTTCCTTAAAGTTGTCAGACATTGTCTCTTTCTCTCTTTAACAATACAATGGTGTTAACATTCAAGACTTTAGATTATTCTTTTAAACGTTTAATTGTCTGCTTGCTTATACATATAAGAGTCTTGTTTATCTCTCTGTGAAGGCCAGTCTCTTTCTGTTTGACCTGAAAACAGGAATAAGTCTGCATGAAGATAATAATGGTTGAAATAGTTTCCTTTCTCTCTCTCTCTCTCTCTCTCTCTCTCTCTCTCTCTCTCTCTCTCTCTCTCTCTCTCTCTCTCTCTCTCTCACTAAATTTATATGGACTTTGGACTATTATTTTATTTTTCTTTCTTTGGGTTTCTCTCTCTCTCTCTCTCTCTCTCTCTCTCTCTCTCTCTCTCTCTCTCTCTCTCTCTCTCTCTCTCTCTCTCTTCCCAAATTTATATTACTGTGCATATTACATTTAGATTCATTCTTAGGGTCTCTCTCTCTCTCTCTCTCTCTCTCTCTCTCTCTCTCTCTCTCTTTCTAAATTTATACATACTTTGCTTTGTAATTTTATTATCTTTTCTTAGAGTTTTTGACCCTCCCGTGGCGGAGACTTTTCATTATATTTAGAGCGGCAAACACTGTAAAAAGAAAAAAAAATGCTGGCATTTTTTAAGTCACGGTCTCAGGGATCTCATTTTCTGTGATGCTTCTGAGGTCGCTTGGTCATCTTCATTATGTTGTTGGCAGGTAAAGGGAATTTAGCTTTAAGGGAATTTGGCTTTAAGGAGGTTTTGAGGGTTGAAGGGAATTTGAATAATGGAAGTGTATATTTAAGGGAACTTGAGTTTAAGGAGGTTGAGGGTTAAGGGAAATTTGAAATTTGAAGTTTATGTTTAAGGGAATTTGAGTTTAAGGAGGTTGAGGGTTAAAGGGAATTTGAATTTTGGAAGCTTAAAGGAATTTGAATTTAAGGAGGTTTAATGTAAAAGGAAATATGAAATTTGGAAGTTTAGGATTAAGGGAATTTGATTTTAAGTAGGTTTACATTGAAGGGAGTTTGTGTTTAAGGAAGTTTAGATTAAAGAGAATTTGAATTTAAGGTAATTTGGGTATGAGGTAATTTGAAGTTTTGGAAGTTAGGTTTAAGGGAATTTAAATTTAAGGAAGTTAGGTTTAAGGGATTTCGAATTTATTGAGATTTAGGATTAAGAGAATTGGAACTTACTTTAAGTTTAGATTTAAAGGAATTTGAATGTATGGAAATGTAGGTTTAAGGTAATTTGAGCTTAAGGAAGTTTAGGCTAAAGGGAATTGGAATTTATGAAAATTTAGGCCTGAGAGATTTAGAATTTTTGAGGTTTAGATTTAAGGGAATTGGAAGTTTTGAAGTTTAGGTATAAGGGCGTTTACATTTAAGGAAATAAAGGTTTAAGGGAATTTGGTCTTGAAGACCTTATCATCCCAAGGAAGTTTTCAGATCTTTGGAAATATTGGTCATACACTGAAATTTCCTTTGTCAGTGTAAGGTAGCTTTGCATATTTTAAATTCCTTCATATATGAGATCACGGCTTTTTAAACGTTTTTAACTTTTCTATATTAATTTTTGTATTTTTTTCACCGAGCGGAAATATGGAGTGTTAGAAAAATGCTTTTTATACTTTTAAAAATTTCATTTTGAAAATTTTTTACATTTTAAAAAAATATTTTATAATTTTTTTACATTTAAAAAAATCGTTTGTAATTTTTTTTACATTTTAAAAAATTTCATCTTATAAATTTTTTACATTTTTAAAAATGTCATTTTATACATTTTTTACATTAAAAAAATTTCATTTTATACATTTTTTACATTTTTTTAAAATTAATTCTATAATTTTTTACATTTAAAAAATCGTTTTATAAATTTTTTACATTTTTAAAAAATGGCATTTTATATTTTTACATTTTTGAAAAATTTCATTTTATACATTTTTTTACATTAAAAAATAATTTTATAAATTTTTTACATTTAGTTTCCTCTGTGTATTATATAATTAATTTTACTGAATATATCTGTTTCTGTTTCTCATATGATCCATTAACCAAGTTGTTTCATTGTCTTATCGACATTTCTCATTGATATATATTTCCGAACATTCAGTATAATTACTGTCTTTTCTTCCTCAGTAAAAAAAAGTTGTGCAACACCAACCTTAGTTTTTCCTCCGTTTTTTTCCCCTTAAACCGCAGGTATTTGTACTCTAATTACACTGAAATAACGCATTTTTCATTATTTGTTTTCTTCTGACACTGAAATAAGAGAATTTTAAGTTTTTTTCCGTCCCAGTTTTTCATTCGAGCAATTATTGCATGTTTCCCTTAAGGTCAACTTTACAACATTCTCCTCTGGGTGATGGTTTCAATTTTATCTTTCTCGTTTCATATTTTCTCATATTACGCTTTTCAGTTCACTGTTAATAGTGAGAAAAATGCTCTCCACTTTGTGTAATTTTTTGTTTTTTCTTTGTGAGAAATCATTCAGATGTTCTTTGTAAAATGAATAATTGTTTTAGCTTCGTTATTTTCTAACTGTTCTCTTGGGCATTTTCGCGTTTGCTTTGCATTTGTAATTCTTTTTCATGGGACGTATTCAGTAACATTTATTTGTGTAGATGTTTACGTAAAATTTATGCTGCCTTTACATAGTAAATGTTAGCGTAACATTTATGCAATCATTACTTAGTTTATGTTAAGTTTTTAACTTACATATAAAGGTGAACATAATATTTTTACACTTTTATGTCCTCGAAATTGGCGAATATTTTCAAACAGAATATCTCGCTACATAAACGTTTTATTTATTTTTAAATAACAAACACTGTTTGCGAACATTTGCAGTACACTTCATCATATTCTTGTTAAGTGTTCAGTTTTAGGCTTGCTACGAACGAAGCGTAAAAGTATTTTGTTAGGAGACGTTTGTTCGTTATACAGAGATTTTCTCATTGTTCACGGCTAGGATAAGCTGAAGAGATTATGTATCCGTGTATGTACATATACATACATACATATATATATATATATATATATATATATATATATATATTATATTATATATATATATATATATATATATATATATATATATATATATATATATATATATATATATATATAATATATATATATTATATATATATATTATATATATACACATATATATCGAAGAGAGAGAGAGAGAGAGAGAGAGAGAGAGAGAGAGAGAGAGCGAGCGAGCAATATACACACACACGTGTGTGTGTATATAATGAGTTATTTACGTGTCAAAGCTTCAAATTAGCGGAAAAGGAGAGAGAAAAAACTCCGTTGTGTTGGCGTTAACCAATGCGCCATGTGCAAACATTCGCAGGTTCCTAATTCAGTAAAATTCTTCTAATTGGTGAACCCTGAACTCCATGATATGGCTATGGTCTGGCAGCTCACAGCGCTCTCGCGCGCGCACTTATAAACATAAGCACCTGGTCTGGGTGGAAAGTGAAACCGCAGGCATGACATAATGGCCGTATTTTCTATGGGCAGACAGCAGAAGAAAAGAGAGAGAGAGAGAGAGAGAGAGAGAGAGAGAGAGAGAGAGAGAGAGAGAGAGCATTCCATGGTAATTGCCGTCGTAAGATGTTTTTGCACACTTTCTTTTCTCCCCCTACTTCCGTTCACTTTCTTTCGTTTACTGCCATTCTTTAGGTAATGAAGAATATTGTGGGTTTCAAAGAAACTTGAACGTGAATGGTCATGTTTTTGGAAGAATATCGTCCGTGCAGTATTGTTCTGTGTAGGAAGAACATGAGAAAAACGTTTTTTTTTTTTACTTAGGTCCTTGATTTATGCTTCGTGGGATTACATCCGAAGACAACAGGAATTCTGATATCTTGTAAAGAGCTCTGTGTATAAAATTTTTAATATATCATTATTACTGG
Source organism: Macrobrachium rosenbergii (assembly GCF_040412425.1). Classification (NCBI taxonomy): domain Eukaryota; kingdom Metazoa; phylum Arthropoda; class Malacostraca; order Decapoda; family Palaemonidae; genus Macrobrachium; species Macrobrachium rosenbergii. The sequence goes on along the minus strand of NC_089745.1, from coordinate 6,936,139 downwards.
TCTAACAGTTAGGACCATTGCGTCTGTAGTCTCCAGCGAAGGGTTCCAGGTTCCAGGTTCGATTCCCGAGGGAGCCCAGACGATTTACGCAAACTCAGTTAAATCTCATGTTGCAACTAGTCATTGGACTCTGATGGGTCGTAGTGCCCCTTGCCATAATACTTGCTGAGAATCGAAAGGATAAATACCCTATGGAAAGCCAACCCCACCTAGTGATGAAGGTATTTGGTGATTGTTTATATACATATATGAATATATAGGTGAAAAATAAGAGACAGATTGGGTGTAGGTCGCTGGCCGCCTTCGACTTTATTTCCAAGCCATTGACGAAGGCTTAAACAAAGCTCGAAACCGGCCAGGACCTACACCCCGTCTCTTTATTTTTCACCTGTGGTAATGTGTGATAAATGAATCGCGTACAAAAGTGATTATAATCGTATGTATAACCTTTATATACATATATATAAATAGACAAAATCTACGAAGGAAAGAGAAATAGTAGAGTACAACAAGGCCTTTCGACTTCTTGTCCTGCTAAGTGAAGGACAAGAAGTCGAAAGGCCTTGCAGTACTCCATTGTTTCTCTTTCTTTCGTGGATTTTGTCTTTATTTATGTATTCATCACGTTCCGTATTTTCGTGATTCAGTTATGCATACATATATACATACAATATATATGTGGGTTTTTGTATTTTTTATATGACGTCATATATGGTAAACCAAAACGTACCTGAAGAAAGTTCAAGTACGGTATTGAAATTTGTTCATTAGGTTATGGCATTATACCCGTAGTCCGTGTTTCTTAGAGCAATCCTTTGTCCACGCCCTTCTAATGACGTCATATTTATTACCCTATGACACCATGTATAAAATCTCTTCGATTGCTCAAGAATGCAAAACAATTTTTTCCCTTTATCGGAACTCGTTACGTTTTTACGACCTCTTTCGATACCCGAATCCTCATATCCCCAACCCCGTCCCTCAGGATCAGACCCGGGCCGGGTGCTGGGTCTCTGGTCGACCGTGACCTGTTTATGCCAGGTCGCTGAGTGTTTAACTTATGCCCAAGTGCTTATACCCGATTTTAAGTGTGACCGAGCACTTAGAAATATAAGCATGGAAGAATAATGTCAAGGAATGTGATATGCATAGACGACCGTCCATTTAAATGTCTGTGAAATAGTAGAACGGATATATTTTATTATTTTTTGTGCATGCATTTAGCCATTTATGTATTAATCGAGATGTCTTTACAAATGTCTTCTGGTTTAGATATATAACAATGCCATTCACTAACAGACATCGTTTATAACTCTGTATCAATACCGCTCACTGTTTGGAAAGTAATTGTTTGGCGTGTATGTGTATATGAATACATCAAAACACTGTTATTATTCTGGGTGTGAATGCTGTTATCTTAATCAGTTTTACTTGACTTTATTACTAACTGACTTGTGACATCACCTTTGCAGCTTTTGTGCGAATGTGAATTGTAGAATCTCTCTCTCTCTCTCTCTCTCTCTCTCTCTCTCTCTCTCTCTCTCTCTCTCTCTCTGGTGGTTTTATAACAATAATTATCCTGTGTATAATCTGTTATTAGTAGGTCACTGTTGTTGTATGTAGACTCTCTCTCTCTCTCTCTCTCTCTCTCTCTCTCTCTCTCTCTCTAACAGCTCTTATTTACCATTAAAATAAGTTTCTCTATATATAATATATATATATATATATATATATATATATATATATATATATATATATATATATTATATATATATGTGTGTGTGTTTGTGTGTGTGTGTGTGTGAGTGTGTAAGAGAGAGAGAGCGTTTTAAGAAAATAATAATCTTAAGAAACTAATAATCCTTTCCCCTCCACCTCACTGAGACACCTCACTGTGAACGGTAGAAGAAGCATTCCGAATCCTATCCCGTATTGATTTATAAGTAAACAAGGGTAATTATCTTACAAAGGTTTATTTCCGATATGTCATTATTAATAAATCAAACGTTCCTCTCTCTCTCTCTCTCTCTCTCTCTCTCTCTCTCTCTCTCTCTCTCTCTCTCTCTCTCTCTCTCTCTCTCCTAGCCAGTGAGCGATTAGGAAGCCGGGACTCATCTGTCAAGCTCTGTGTCAGTCAAAGGCAAACGGACAGAGTTTATGATTACAATATCGTGATGCTTTGTCAAGTGCTTCCGGGGTAACGATTGAATTGGTTATATTTTTTTTATATGCAGTGTATTTTTTTATTTTTTTATATCACGGTAATCTCCACTATCTGCGTTTTATATTAAAGGATTTTCTTGCGTTTAATGTTTTTATACCGATAGGTCACTTGGTGTTTTGTGTATTGGGAGAGAGAGAGAGAGAGAGAGAGAGAGAGAGAGAGAGAGAGAGAGAGAGAGAGAGAGAGAGAGAGAGAGAGAGAACTATTGCACAATCATAAATAACAAAATGGTCGAAAGTCGTTTTTATGAGAAAAGAGAGAGAGAGAGAGAGAGAGAGAGAGAGAGAGAGAGAGAGAGAGAGAGAGAACTATTGCACAATCATAAATAACAAAATGGTCGAAAGTCTTTTGTACGAGGAAAGAAAGTGTGTGTGTGAGAGTGAGAGAGAGAGAGAGAGAGAGAGAGAGAGAGAGAGAGAGAGAGAGAGAGAGAGAGAGAGAACTATTGCACAATCATAAATGACAAAATAGTCGAAAGTCGTTTGTACGAGGAAGGAAAGTGTCTGAGAGAGAGAGAGAGAGAGAGAGAGAGAGAGAGAACTATTGCACAATCATAAATAACAAAATAGTCGAAAGTCGTTTGTACGAGAAAAGAAAGTGTGTGTGTGTGTGAGAGAGAGAGAGAGAGAGAGAGAGAGAGAGAGAGAGAGAGAGATAACTATTGCACAATCATAAATGACAAAATAGTCGCAAGTCGTTTGTACGAGAAAAGAAAGTGTCTGTGAGAGAGAGAGAGAGAGAGAGAGAGAGAGAGAGAGAGAGAGAGAGAGAGAGAGAGAGAGAGAGAGAGGGGGGGGCGGGGGCAGAAGAGAAAACTATTGCGCAAACCTATCATATCCTCGTGCAGGCAAAGTCCTGTAGGCAAATCAAACGGAAAGAAACCGGTTATCAAAGAGAGATAAACAAGAGTATTGTATGCATAAGCAAGCAGAGGCAAAAAGCCATCTCAAATAATGGTTTCCTGTATCGAAAGTTCACGCCACGCCGTGACATGATGAAAGTGAGGAGAGGGAAAGTGATCGTTTGATAATCTAGTTACACAAAACAGCCGCTTCAGGGCATGGTAAGATTCAACGTAGCGTTAGGTCTGTACTGAAATTATATATATATATATATATATATATATATATATATATATATATATATATATATATATATATATATATATATATATATGTATATATGTATATATTATTATTATTATTTATGTATGTATGTATATTGGAATGCGTTTGTAAGCCCCATAGTTATCTTAACCTAGATAATGATGACACATCTCGACTAATTATCTGGTAGATTATTTAATGTAGTATAATATATAAATATATAATATTTGATATAATATAATATTTATATAAATTATATTATATATTATATTATATCATCTACCAGATAATTAGTCGAATGTAGTGTGTCGTATCTAAGGTTAAGATGTCTGTGGGGTTTGCAACCGCATCCCAAAAATCCATTAGCGACGTCTATTTTAAGAGATAAGTAAACTTGACAGACAGCCAGAAAAAGAAAGTGGAAACTTGCTACAGGACGAGTGAGAGTGAGGTCGAGTCTTATTTAAGATTTCGAATCTTGCGGTATTTTGAAGTATCTTGCGGTGAAGATCTGTGTGTTTGTTGTAGCATCTGAATTTCAGTGCTCCGTAGGAGGTTGGGGGGCGGTAGTGCCGTCAGCGCACCTAACGCGGTGCACTGCAGGCATTACTTAAGGTTCTTTGTGGCGTCCCTTCGGCCCCTAGCTGCAGCCTCTTTCATTCCTTTTGCTGTACCTCTGTTCCTATTCTCTTTCATCCGTCTGGCTTTCCAACCTCTCTAACAATTGTTGCATGGTGTAACTGCGAGACTTTCCTCCTGTTACACCTTTCAGACCTCCTCCTGTCAATTTCTGTTTCAGCGTTGAATGACCTCAAAGGTCCCAGCGCTTGGCCTTTGGCCTAAATTCTATAATCTATTCGCTATTCTAAATTTCAATGTATAAAGAATATTTGGAGCATATTCATCTTTCTAATGAAATCATTATACTGGTATAACTTTCTCGGAACGTAAAATAACTCTGATCGTATTTTTGAAAGTTTTGTCTGAAATATTCATATCATATATATATATATATATATATATATATATATATATATATATATATATATATATATATATATATATATATATATATATATATATATAAAAACTTAATCATCAAATGAACACCATATTCTTTTGAAACTTGAATTTCAAGTCAATGGCCCTGCAGGCTTGTTTTTACACATGAATAATAATTTATCTTCCGAATAATAATAATAATAATAATAATAATATTGTCTTTAAAAGGTATTAGCTCCTTGGCCTGAGAGTAACCTGTGTTGAGAGTAACGCTGTGTAAAATTAAAATTAAGCCCTGTGTAAAATTGGGTTTTTACTGATTGATATATGAATCTCTCAGAACGTTTTTTCAGAAAATTTAACAAAAAAAAAAAAATTTTTAATTCAGAAACACTAATCGACACTTCGTCTCTTCTTCAGTGTGAATAATGCCGATTCGGTCACACAAGTTACAGAAAAGGAGAGTTTCGTCTTTATAAAATATATATGAATCAAGCAAAATGGGAAGTCTAAATTATCGCCTCTTGATAATTTTAATATCACCGAAAGCGGTAAAAAGTATTGTTTTAAGAGATCTTGATCATACTAAAAATTATTATTTGAGCAGATTCATATTTTCAATAAACGCTTCAGACTGTTTACTTTCAATTAATCAATAAACTGTCTCCCTGGTGTGATCGCTAGTGTCGTTACATGGCGCTCAGATGTTGCGAGTTCGCGCCTCCCTCAGGGCGATGGAAAAATCACTGGCTCTGTATCATGATCAGTTACTGCCGCAGTGTGGGCGTCTGGGGTCTGCGGTGGGAGGTTGAAACCAACATTATTTAGAAGCTTGATTTTCAAGTCATTAGCCACTTTGGTGTGCTTGTTCCATGTGAATAGGTTTCATC
>NC_089745.1:6925917-6928417 GCF_040412425.1 Macrobrachium rosenbergii | reverse complement strand
GAAAAATTAATTTCTTTAGTTTTTTTATCGATTTCATTCTGTTCTTTACTCGTTTTAATAAGAATTTTTCTTGTATTGTTGCTTATTTTTAGTTCTCTGTAAAAGAAAACTATAGCGCCGGCTTTGTCTGTTCGTCCGTTTTTCGCACTTTTTCTGTCCGCACTTTTTCTGTCCGCCTCAGATCTTAAAAACTTGAGGCCAGAGGGCTGCAAATTGGTATGTTGATCATCCACCCTCCAATCATCAAACATACTAAATTGAAGCCCTCTAGCCTCAGTAGTTTTTATTTTATTTAAGGTTAAAATTAGCTATAATCGTGCGTCTGGCAACGATATAGGCCAGGCCACCACCGGGCCGTGATTAAAGTTTCATGGGCCGCGACTCATACAGCATTAAACCGAGACCACCGAAAGATAGATCTGTTGTCGGTGGCCTTGATTATACGCTGTACAGAAAGCTCGACTGCGCCGAAGGAACTTCGGCGCATATTTTACTTTTTTTTTTCCTAGTATTCGAAAATTTACTGCCCTTACCTTTCATTTTATATTTATATTTATACTTTATCTTTGGCATTTCCTCATTCTTATATTATATACCGGTATTGCTGAGGTGACGTTTCGGACATTTACTTCAAATTGTGTCGATATTTTGTGTTTTGGTTCATTTTATATTTATCCGATGTTTTATATTTATTCGAACTTTTGTTCGAGATTCGCTTTCGTTAAACAAATAACATAATCTTCGACTCGATGTGCTTTTCTTTCTCAACTTGAGATTATAATTCCCTCCGCGATATTTATTCAGAAATGATTTTTCCCTTCCCTCGACGCCTTATAATATTTATTTCTTTTCTTCGCGGATTTAAGCCCTTTTATTTCGCGTGCTTGAACAAATGGCGTTTCTTGTTTATTTGCCACTTTTAAAGATTTATTTATTGTATGCTCAGGGAATTAAAGGGTCTCCGTTCTTCATAGTAGATTTTGTTTTAAAGAGAACTCTTACTATACTTTTGCGAACGCGTAAGTTAATGTGGTAGTTAATTTATTTTCAGTCTCGTAAGTTAATGTGGTAGTTAATTTATTTTCAGTCTCGTATCTTGTTACTAAGATTTTGAGGTTTTACTTACTCTCTGAAATTATTTATGGGTAATTCAGTATATTAATTTTGTGAATGTTGTTCCTTCAGTCTGCAAGTGTAATAAGATTCAAGTTTAATCTTTTGCATTTAATCCTAGATTGCAAATTAGCTTTCCTTCTCCCGTATGTCATAAAACTCTGTTGTAACTTTTTTTTTATTATTTTTTTGTAGTGGTTATGACACTTTAATCCCCCTTCGTGTGGAGCGTCTTCTCGCGGGGTTGGACATTCAACATTTAATTCAGCTTTTATTTTCATTTAAGAAAAAAAACTAGAACAGTAAAGTTGCTCTACTTATTTAATCTAAATGACTGGTCGTATAAATTCAACATTTAAATAATTTGAATTCAAGCACGACTCTGACATCTCCTAACCCCCCAACACCCCCTCCTCCTCTCTCTCTCTCTCTCTCTCTCTCTCTCTCTCTCTCTCTCTCTCTCTCTCTCTCTCACGAAAGGTGAATGTGGAGTGGAAAGGAGGCAAATAACGGGACATTTCATTTTCTTGCCCAAAACTTGCCGAGTCTTGAAGGATACTGGTTTTCAAAACCCGTCTTGGGAAATGACATTTATTTTCGAAAGGTTTCTTTTATTATGATTTTTTTTTTTTTTCATTTGTCTCATGGCATCGCATGTAGCTGAATAAGTAAGTAATTGGGTGCATTATCATGCGACGCTGTTATAACGAACGTCTTATTATCGACCCGCTACATATTTCGAACGTTATAACAGGTTACGAGGAAAACGAATGGCGCCAACCGGTGGTGTAACTTCCTCCATCCTCCCTTTCTCCCCCCTCCCCCATTACTCCCTCCTTCCTCCCTCCAGGCGCTTGGCAGTACTGCCGAGAAAGGAGTCTCTCTCTCTCTCTCTCTCTCTCTCTCTCTCTCTCTCTCTCTCTCTCTCTCTCTCTCCGCTCTCTCTGTGGCAGTGAACGGGACTTCTAAAGTCTCTTGAAGCTTCTGCCTTTACGTCGACGGTAAAGTTGTTGTATCATTTCAGAACTCTCTCTCTCTCTCTCTCTCTCTCTCTCTCTCTCTCTTTCTTGATCCTCTGTGTGAATTAATCGAGAATCTTACAGCTGTTGCTCGCTCTCTCTGTTAGTTTGAATTAAAGTATTACTCAAAGATAAGACCTCTCTCTCTCTCTCTCTGATCTCTCTCTCTCTCTCTCTCTCTCTCTCTGATCCTCTGTCTGAATTAATCGAGAATCTAACAGCTTTTGCTCGCTCTCTCTATTAGTTTGAATCCAAGTATGTCTCTCTCTCTCTCTCTCTCTCTCTCTCTCTCTCTCTCTCTCTCTCTCTCTCGTATGGGAGAGAGGGAGAGAGAGAAAGAAAAAGGTATTGCATAAAGGCCCTTCCTC
>NC_089745.1:6910917-6923417 GCF_040412425.1 Macrobrachium rosenbergii | reverse complement strand
ATTATTATTATTATTATTATTATTATTATTATTATTATTATTATTATTATTTGAAGGGAGCAGACCCTCTTTCAGGCAGGGCTGTATTTTGTGAATTTATCTTACACAGGATCTTTTCTCTTTTCTTTATAATTCGTTTTCATTATTATTATTATTATTATTATTATTATTATTATTATTATTTATTATTATTATTATTATTATTATTATTATTCGAAGATGGACCATGTTCATGTGGAGCAGGCCAACAGGGACCAATGACTCGAAATTCATGTTCCAAAGAATATGGTGTGCATTTGAAAGAAGTTGCAGAAGGTAATAGGAAATGCAGGCAGAAACGATTGGTTATCAGGAAAAGTAATACATTATAAATGAATTTGAAAGAAGTTGCAGAAGGTAATAGGAAATGCAGGTAGAAACGATTGGTTATCAGGAAAAAAATGCATTAATAAATGAATAAATTAATAGATAAAAAATGTAAACAAATTTTTTTGAAGGAAATAGCAGAAGATAGTAGGAAACATAGAAAGAGGTCAGTTATCAGGAAATAAGAACGAAATAAAAGAAACACAAATATATAAAATTTATATAAATTTTTTTTTTTATTTATCCCATAATGTGATTCCGTTTGACCTGGCCACACTCTTCCTTCCTGCAGACTCGTGTTGACTCGGCGAAATCCTTTCATGCGACCTGTGTGGACCCGGACCACCCAACCTTTGTTATCCCTGTTGATTTAGGCAGGCTGTACCTGCTGTGTGACCTTAGCCGGTATTTGAATACCATTTATCCTTTTCATCTCTCAGTCTTTTCAAAAGGTTTGCACGTGACTTTGCACTCTCCCACTGGTCTTTCGTGATATTTGAGTTTCTGTGTGTGTGTATGTATATATGGGCATATATATGTATATGTATATGTGTGTGCATACATACATACACACATACATAAAAACATATGTGTACTTGTATTTTATATATAATTATATCTGTGTGTGTGTGTGTGTGTGTGTAAGAGAGAGAGAGAGAGTGGGGGGGGGGGCGGACATGAAATTTTACCTGTGATCTTTAATAACAAACAAAAAAAAAAAAACTTTCGAAGATATTAAACTGGGTGACCCACTGCCTCTTGACATTCCGTGACAAAGGTTTATCGTTTGACCCCGATTGTCCTTCGTAAACTTGTTCATACGACTTTTGATGAAATAATTGTTAGTTGACCGTGTAAGTAAATATGTTTGCACATTTGTATGCTACGCGTTCATACGTTTAATTTTGACCGAATGTGGATAATGGACTCTGCAGTTGTTGTTTTTATTTTTTATTTATTTTTGGTCTGGTAAAGGGAAGTTTCTTTATTTTCCAACTTCAAGCTTCGCATTTATGATTATCTAGGTAATCACTAATAGTATCATTGCTTGTGTCATTGTCTGTTTAGTCATTGTTGATGATAATGATTTCGGTAAAGTCATCTTACCTTTGAAGTCAAATATATTCTGAAAGCCTGTTTTTCATTTTCATACCGATAATAATTACTAGTATTACTGCCCTCAAGTTAATTGTCGGTAATGGCAACGGTACATCAGATAAGATTACAATATGCTCCATTGTTTTCCAATGCTCCTAATGATATTATTTATATAATTGTTGTCACAATACTGGCTAATGGTGATGGGGAAGACAGTGCACTATATCTTTTAAATATATATCTTTGAAGAGCTTTATCAGGATAAACGGGCGTTATGAAAAGCAGTAGTTATGATTTGAATCGTTATCTGTTTCACGTAAACATAAACCACTTTTATCTGTAATATATTTCACGTCATTATTCCACTGGTTTTTATTTTTTCATATTCTTGGAATTTAACTTTAACCGTAAATAAAATAAAAACTACTGAGGCTAGAGGGCTGCAATTTGGCATGTTTGATGATTGGAGGGTGGATGATCAACATACCAATTTGCAGCCTTCTAGCGTCAGTAGTTTTTAAGATGTGAGAGCGGATAGAATAAAGTGCGGACGGACAGACAAAGCCGGCACAGTTGTTTTCTTTTACAGAAAACTAAAAATGAAATGCATCTGCTTAAGCGAACATCATTGTAAACCAGCAAGAAGCCTTTAATGGGGAACACCGTGGTTGGAGTTGTTCAAATGGATACTCATTCCTCACGTTTGGATTTATTATTCCTCAGCGCATTATAGATTATGCGAAGCAGGGTATAATGCAAATGGTGATGGGCATCTCGTCCAAGAAAAATGGATGCGCTATTGATGAACGAGTCTTGGAGGTTATCTTGGGTTCCAGGATTATTATATTTTCTTGAGAGAGAGAGAGAGAGAGAGAGAGAGAGAGAGAGAGAGAGAGAGAGAGAGAGAGAGAGAATGAATTAGAGAAAAATTTTTTAAACAAATTTCAGCTGTACCAAACGTTATATTAAACAAATTCTCTCTCTCTCTCTCTCTCTCTCTCTCTCTCTTCTCTCTCTCTCTCTCTCATTGTCATTACTGTTATTACGTTATGATTGTTATAATATGATGTATTCAAAGACCCTTTTCTGTTACTCACGATCTTGATTTTTAGCTGAAAATATTTTCGTCATCTTAGAAGTTGGTATCCAGTTGTCCTTTGCATGTTGAATTGAACAGCTTTGAAGTTCTTGGAACATGTGAGTTTTTTTTTTAACAAAAACAAAAAAAAACTAATTGCATGGGCATTCAGAAACCATAAATCTTTGTATCTTAAATTTGCAGCCATAAATGTTAAATATTATTTGCAATTATGTGAAAATATAGTATGCAAAATCAGCCTGGATTTCTTTTGACGTTAATTATGCAGATAGCCCTTTTCTTTACACTATTAGTGGGGACTAACATCTGGAAATTATCTACAAGAAGCAACGTAACACAGCCAAATGAGGAAACAGATTAAACATGTGCAACAACTTCTTTTGAGCAACAACTTCTTTTGAAGGCAGACGTAACTTGAGATATTTCTTCACCAGAATATTATGCTTAGGCTCAAGAGTGATTGGTACATGCCACCACCCGATGGTTCAAGCTGAAGCAGAAGAACTTAAAAAAAGAAAAAAAATTTAAATGCGCATTTAAATGTTCAGTAGATACTTATTTGGGAACTTAATACCGATTACCTCTTTAAAACCAAAGGTGTGTGAGTGCTAGCATTGTTTAAAACTGTTTTTTTTTTTTATTTCCTAAGACATTGCATTTATGTTTCTTATATTTATTTACTGTAAGATGTAATTGCATGAAAGGAGTAGACCTATATGGATGTGCTAAGTATGAAGCTATACGTTTTATATAGATGTGTGTGTGTGTGTGTGTGTGTATGCTCGCTCGCGCATGTGGGTTATAGGTTACCGAAACGTACACACGAGTGGTCATCACAGAGAAGGATTCACTATAATGCATCCTGTATAATGTTTTTTCTGCATCTATTGAGCCTGATATCTAAATCTAAACCTAAAATCTAAATTGGTTTATTATAACTGCATCTGTGAGTGAAGCATCTGAATATCGGCAATGCTTTTGTGTCTTTATTATTTATTGTTGAAGAAGATATACTCAGCATCATCATTGTTATACAGTAATTCTGTGATGATACTCTGATTACTTAATGCTGTGATCATTTAATTATTCTGTTCCTGAAAATGCTTTGTTGTGTACCCATTGAACGCGTTTCTGTATGCAATAGTATATCCTATAGCTTGCAGCATTTTATCATCCTAATGTATGTGTATATTGTATATATTATGTACACTATCCTTCTATCGTTCATTTCTGATTAACTGTTATCTCTGATCTCTTAATGTTATTCTTCCTGTTGAAGCGGAAGGACAAAAAGACTTTATAAAATATGCTGTTTGATGTAGCCTATCTTGTTCGACGACAGTATTCTCCCACAATTAATATATGTTGTGAATGTTTGTTTGTATGTGTGTGGTGTTTTGATATCATGCATATCCTCAGTAAGGTATATATAATTTGATGATTTTGATATCCCTTTTAACCGAAAATATGTATTTATGTATTTTTCCTTTTACGAAGTGTTTGATTGATCATGCTTCTTTTTTTTTTTTTTTTTTTTTTTTTTTTTTACCAGCTGCTAATTGTCGCTTTCTCTTCCTTCCAGGTAAGGCGACGGTGCAGGGGTAACCTACGAAGGGAGAGGAAAGGAGATTAAGTTCTGTAAGCAAGTATAATCGGTTTGGTTTATTAACACGCGTGTTGGTATGTACAGTACTAAATTCTTATATATGTTATATATATATATATATATATATATATATATATATATATATATATATATATATATATATATATATATATTATATTATATAATACATATTTATATATATTATTTATATATACATATATATATATATATATATATATATATATATATATATATATATATATATATATATATATATATATATATATATATATATATATATATATATTTATTTATATATGAAATGAATATCACATATGTTATATAAATATATATATATATATATATCTGGAAATGAACTCACATGTGTTCAGATTAAATATTTTGCTTCTTAACTACAAAAACTTATGTCGCACCTTTTCCGGAGACTTCGCGCTCGCGCTCGCTCTCCCAGATAATAACTGCTAATGTCCGTTTCCTGAACATTTCCCATTTGGCCGTTTTTATGGGCACCATTTGGATGCAAAATTTTTAGTACTTAATCCCACGTTGAACTAAGATATTCTCTTCGTTTACGTTCATTTTTGTTTCTCTCTCTCTCTCTCTCTCTCTCTCTCTCTCTCTCTGTGTGATTGTTGCACAAAGCTTTTTGTATATTTCTTTTTCTAAGGAAGTTTGGATTACTTCATTACAGGATTATATGGTTTAATATGTAGCACTTAGCTGACAATACTTATGACCATTTTGTTTGTAAATGTATGATAATATAGTATTATAGCTTGCACCTCGAGTATGAGTGTTTGTGTGTAAGTGTATGTATGTATGTGTGTCTGTATGTGTATATGTTATATTATATATATATATATATATATATATATATATATATATATATATATATATATATACATACATATATGTACATATATATTACATATCTATCTGTCTGTCTGTGTATATACATACATATATATATATATATATATATATATATATATATATATATATACATACATATATATATATAAAACTGTTATTTGCGATTTAATCAGTGTGCTTAACAATTGGGACTTCACATGATACTCCGTTATTCCAAAAAGATTCTCCATTACACATGCATGTTGTCAATCTTGCCAGCGCCATAAATTCATACCCACCACAACATGACCTGCGACAACACCACGGATATTTACCCGTAGATCTTAACGACCTCTCCTTGTCAGGTCGCTGTAGTCCTCATTATCGATTGGGATCGACTCGAGTGTCTATTGAGTCCAAGAAGATGAGAGACTCTTGATTTGGAGACGAGCCTCCTCCAGTAAGGGTCTGATATATTTAGAGTAGTTTTCGTTGGCTGGGCTGGTTTTTGGGGGTATATATTTAAATTCTTGCGTTTATTATCGTATTTTCCTGTGATTTATTATTTTTCTGTTCTGTCCTTTTTTTTTTTGAGATGGTAACTACTTTCGCCAGCGTTGTACCGCTTTTAATGTGTATATGTAGTCTTACCCTTCAGTATATGCGTTTAATCTTACTATTTAGTAGATGTTTTTTTTCTTAATTTTCAGTGCATGCATTTAATCTTACCCTTTTAGCATCTGCATTTATCCTTTTCCTTTTAGTATATGTATCTAATCTTACCCTTTTAGTATTGACATTTAATCTTACCTTATTATTTTTTATTATTTTTATATATATATATATATATATATATATATATATATATATATATATATATATATATATATATATATATATATATATATATATATATATATATATATATATTTAATCCTACCATTTTATTATATGTATTTAATCTCACCCTTTTAATATATGTACTTGAATCTTATACTTTTATCATATGTATTGAATCTTATCAATCGGGCCAGTGTATTTGGAATAGCTAACTGTATTATATTCCAGAACCTCACCACCGCATGTATTTCAGTGCCTTACTTGAATTCACATGAATTTTAAGGCTTCACCTTTAGGTACATTCCACCGCTGTCGCTGCTTTAAATCTTGATCAATTTGACAGTGAAATTTTGATGGATTTGTCCATTATTGTGTCGGGTCAAAGGTCAGTTTCATTGTACATGGTTAGGTCACACCGCTTTATATTTCTATTTTTGTCTTGTTTATTGTTCATTTTGTGAAAATGTAAAATAATGAGAAGATGGAAAATAAGAATTACCCTAATGATGCTTTCGCAGAATTTCAGCTTTCTAATTGGTATGAAGAAATATTCATAGAATATAATTTTCTGGTTTGATATGCTTTCATTCCCCCCTCGAAATTTTATCCAGTCTTGAGAAGACTTATGAAAGGAATAAATACCTTTAATTACCCCTTTGAAACTTAACAAAGTTATACATTATGAAACCGTAATGAACATTCAGATTATAATCATCACGGAACGAACTAATTAATCGTCGATTGATCATCGTCTCAGATTTAATTCCATAGATGTATTAATATATTCGAATTTGATATTATAATTGTATTGCTGGCTTTGCACCGCCGTCTGTTACAGAGGTATATTAAGGTATTGAGTGTCATGATGATGATTATTAATGTTTGATTATGTTCCTCGTGTTGACTTGATGATTGTATAATGATATCTTGGGCGAAACAATGGTGTTCATTAGTGCATGATGCTGATGTAATCATTCTCTCCCTTACGGGAGTATTACCATTGAATTTGTGTAGCTTCTTTCTGAATGATTGAAAAGTTTGAACTAGTAGAATGAAAATCAATCCTCTCTTTCTCTCTCTCTCTCTCTCTCTCTCTCTCTCTCTCTCTCTCTCTCTCTCTCTCTCTCTCTCTCATATTAGCACTGGATTTGTATAGCTTCTTTCTGAATGATTAAAAGTTTGAACTAGTAGAATGAAAAACCTTCCTCTCTCTCTCTCTCTCTCTCTCTCTCTCTCTCTCTCTCTCTCTCTCTCTCTCTCTCTCTCTCTCTCTCTCTCTCATATTAGCACTGGATTTTGTATAGCCTTTCTGAACGATTAAGAGTTTGAACTAGTAGAATGAAAACCTTCTCTCTCTCTCTCTCTCTCTCTCTCTCATATTAGCACTGGATTTGTATAGCTTCTTTCTGAACGATTAAGAGTTTGAACTAGTAGAATGAAAAACCTTCTCTCTCTCTCTCTCTCTCTCTCTCTCTCTCTCTCTCTCTCTCTCTCTCTCTCTCTCTCTCTCTCTCTCTCATTTTAGCATTGAATTTGTGTAGCTTCTTTCTGGACGATTAAAAAGTTTGAACTAGTAGAGTGAAAACCTCTCTCTCTCTCTCTCTCTCTCTCTCTCTCTCTCTCTCTCTCTCTCTCTCTATTAGCATTGAATTTGTATAGCCCTTTCTGAACGATTAAAATTTTGAACTAGTAGAATGGAAATCCTCTCTCTCTCTCTCTCTCTCTCTCTCTCTCTCTCTCTCTCTCTCTCTCTCTCTCTCTCTCTCGGTCCGATGTATCGACGATTTTTGCGGATTTTACGATGCTGAGAAGATATCCATTCGTTTTCATTGTTAAAAGATTTATCTTTCAGATTGGTTATCGTTATACCAGAATGATTGTTATTATTACTGGCCTGTTAAATGTTATCTGTTCTTAAATGTTATCTGTATAGACCATCGGTGTTTATCTGGAGGCCGACGGGATGGCTACCTATAGGACCTTGCTGGTGCCCTTAGACCAGCCCTGATGTGAAGGAAATAACGTAGAAAGGGGTGGGGGTGTTGGAGGGTTGGGGTGGCTGATCAAACGGCTTTGCCTGACTCTGTAGAAAAAAAGGCGAGATATTATCCCCTCCCGAAAGAAGGAAAAGGTTGGTCGTCTGGGAAAACGGCAGATAGTGGAGAAAATTCCAAAGCTGGCCTCTGAAGGGAACAGGTCACTTAATGGGGCAACGCGGAGACGGCTGATCCAAACAGAGGAATTATTATTATTATTATTATTATTATTATTATTATTATTATTATTATTATCACAAGCTTTTTTTTGGCGCGCGCTACGCATGCTGGAACTCGACGCTGCTGTCTCCCCCTACCCTCCCGATCCCCTACCTACCGCGCCGCCAACCGAGCCGAACAAACTGGTTTGCAGGGGGTGGGTGGCTGTGTCATATCTCCCCTACTGTCACCCGGGGGAGGACAAACGAGATCAGATCCACTCGGATTTTATTATTATAGAGTATTATTAATAATTCTAGCCAATACATCATAATAAAGCAAAGTAAAAAGGTTTTAATTTGCCTACAAGGTTCACACAGAAGCAAATGCCCTCATGTGAAAGGAGAAAACTGATGGAAGAGAAAGTTGCCCAAAGTATTTCAAATGCATTTTTTAGAGAAAAGGTGTTATTCATCAGCACTGAATATTTTTGACGTCGCTTTACGCATCAGAGCAACCGGGTAGGAGAGCTGTTAAATGCAGCTCAGTGGTCTGAGAAAATCAAGTGGTCTAAAAACTATATACTTACTTTTGCAGGTAGAATGTTACCTATCGTGTGGATATATATATATATATATATATATATATATATATATATATATATATATATATATATATATATATATATATATATATATATGAGCTATCAGTCGAGAAACATGCCAAGCGCCATCCTGGGTCAAAGTATTTTTAATTTAATTTATTATATCTTAAAATGGCACTTTGCATGTTTCTCGACTGAAAAGCTCATATATATATATAATGTGTATATATATATATATATATATATATATATATATATATATATATATATATATATATATATCTATCTATCTATCTATCTATCTATATATATATATATATATATATATATATATATATATATATATATATATAATGTAGTATGTACGCTCGCGCGCGCGTTTTATTCCAGGGTATCATAAACAGAAACAAGTGCGCAAAACCAGTTTGACTTCCCAGGAGAAGCACAACATCCGGGAAACCGCTTCAGAAGACGTGTGATATTATGGCTCCTTAACGGCGGAAGTAATTTCTCACAGCTTTTTGCTTTTCGGGGGGAGAAGAGTTGCGGGGGGAGGCGATTCTTCCTCTGACCTGACAGGTTTATGACCTATTAGTCACATGACACATCTCCCCAGTGGTTGCAAGCGAGCAAGCTGATTTACGGCGAGTAATGTAGGTATGGCGTGTATTAAATGTCTTGCTTGAAAAATACGATTTTCCCTGTGACTTCGATGCGCTTTTTCTGGGGCCTGAATCGGGAGATCTAATCCGACTTTCAGGTGAATTCTGGCGTCCTTATTAAGGAAGTTGTTTGAAAGACTTCCGTGGGAGCTTTGTGGAAATCAGTTCCCGATGTCCAACTCCTTGATACTAGTTTTCTAATCCTGTTTTGGTCATTTTTTTCCGCGAGCTTACGAAGTCTTTGTTGTCTGTTGGAAGACTTCTGGTTTTGATATTTATTTATTTACTTGTTACTTGTGTATATATCTATGTATTTATTTATTTGTTGCAAGATGCATTTCATTTTAAGCACTGTTTCGTGTTTATTCATATCTAGTGGTTAATGCTGTTAAATAGCTTCCTTTCTAGAAAGTAGGGAAACACCTGGTTTCCTTTTGTTAATATCCCGTAGTGGGGTAGTGCCGTCAGTGTACCTCATGCGGTGCACTGTAGGCATTACTTAAAGGTTCTTTGCACCGTGCCTTCGGCCCCTAGCTGCAACCCCTTTCGTTCCTTTTACTGTACCTCCTTTCATATTCTCTTTATTCCAACTTACTTTCCACCCTCTCCTATCAATTGATTCATAGTGCAACTGCGAGGTTTTCCTTATGTTACACCTTTAAAACCTTTCACTGTCAATTTCCGTTTCAGCGCTGAATGACCTCATAGGTCCCAGTGCTTGGCCTTTGGCCTAGATTCTATATTCAAATCCGTTCAACCTTTTGTTAATCAAATTCATTTTAAAATCAGCGGAGTTCGGGAGGAATTTGATCGTGCTGCTGAAGATAACAAAGAAATTTCGAACTTTCTAATCTAAGATCATACGGCATCGTTGTTGATTCGGGTACATAAAATCTCAAAAGTAAATAAAAGAATAAAAGATACACTTTCCACGCAGAGAGGCCTTAACCTTCACATTATCGGTCACCCTTTAGAATTGTGAGAAACTGTAATAGGTCGAGGTCAACGGAGAAGTTTATTGGTACGCGCATAATAAACCTTCGTTACATTGACGGTACGTGTTGTTATCATTGGTGTTCATGGGATATTATCGGTAGTGTATTTATCAGTGTGATATGAAAGAGGAGATGAAAGTATTGTACTGTGTTTACAGATCCTCTCTCTCTCTCTCTCTCTCTCTCTCTCTCTCTCTCTCTCTCTCTCTCAGATCCTTTTCTATACTTGTATCATTAGTTCGCAAATACGCCCTCTCTCTCGATCTCGATCCTTTTCTAAACTTGTATCATTAGTTATGGTATACGCTCTCTCTCTCTCTCTCTCTCTCTCTCTCTCTCTCTCTCTCTCTCTCTCTCTCTCTACGGATCCTTTTCTATACTTGTAGTTCATTAGCTCTCTCTCTCTCTCTCTCTCTCTCTCTCTCTCTCTCTCTCTCTCTCTCTCTCTCTCTCTCTCTCTCTCTCTCTCTCTCTCTACAGATCCTTTTCTAAACTTGTATCATTAGTTGCGGTGAATGCTCTCTCTCTCTCTCTCTCTCTCTCTCTCTCTCTCTCTCTCTCTCTCTCTCTCTCTCTCTCTCTCTCTCTCTGCAGATCCTTTTCTAAACTTGTATCATTAGTTGCAGTGAATGCTCTCTCTCTCTCTCTCTCTCTCTCTCTCTCTCTCTCTCTCTCTAGAGCGTGGGGCGTGGGAGGAGAAATGCATAAGAAGGGTGTGGTTGTGGGGCGTCTGGAGTAGGAGAGGTCGGTGAAGGTGGTTTCGTCAGTAGTACGGTTTGACATTTTCATTCCGACGTCTCTCAATTGAAGATCAGAAAAGTACGAAAACGTTTGCACGAACGAATGCACTGCAGCCGCTGCTGCAGCTGCTGCTGCTGCTGCATCCCTTGCAAATCATGTCGGAGGTCAGTTGCCCTGCTTCAGTTCTCTCTCTCTCTCTCTCTCTCTCTCTCTCTCTCTCTCTCTCTCTCTCTCTCTCTCTACAGATCCTTTTGTATACTTGTATCAGTTGTTGGGGTGAATACGCTCTCTCTCTCTCTCTCTCTCTCTCTCTCTCTGTAATTGCTGTTACACAATTATCTGTCTACAAATTAAAACCCTATATGTATTGAAATTATATATATATATATATATATATATATATATATATGTGTGTGTGTGTGTGTGTGTACAGGTAAATATGTGTGTTAGTTAAAACAATTAGTTATGTCAAAGAATAGAAAGTGAGAAAGCCATTTAAATATGGCTTTCTCACCTTTTATTCTTTAACTCAACCTGTTTTTTATTACCATTTCGGTACCTTTGTGATGTGAGGTTAAGGCGTGGGAGAAATTTTTTTTAACAATAAAGAAACCTTTTAAAATGAGGATATTAATATTTTAGTAAAGTAGATATGCGTGGGTCAGTAAATATAAAAATTGCTGTAGGTGTTACTGTGATGCGCATTGAAGTTCTCTTTAATGCACAGACGCATGCAAGACATGCCTTCCTAAACTTTTTTTTCCCCTTACTGTATCTGCAAGGGACCGGCTAAAAAAAAAAAAAAAAAACAGGTTGGTTGGTGTATGCAGGCAAGCTAAGGCCACTGACCACCGCCCACCTCTAGACGCCTTTATTACTGGAAATCCGCAAAGTTGACCTCGAAAAAAAAAAAAAAACAACCAGCCGCTTCTATGTCCAAAAATAACAAGGAGGAATGAGTTTCCTCTCCGGGAATGCTTTAGCTGAACTGCGATGTTCAAGGAGTTTCTCTCTCTCTCTCTCTCTCTCTCTCTCTCTCTCTCTCTCTCTCTCTCTCTCTCTCTCTCTCTCTCTCTCTCTCTCATCACGAGGAGCAGCATCTGGTCGTGTGATCGGGGGGATTTGAGATCTAGTTTCGATACCTTTTTTAATTTTTTAAAAAATTTTTATGAATGTGTACAAAATTGTTGATAACTTTGAAGTTGTTTTAATTTTTTTTTTTGCGCGTGACTGTCTTTCTGATTCAATGTAGATTGAATATAGAATTTAGGCCTAAGGCCAAGCACTGGGCCCAATGAGGTGATTCAGCGCTGAAATGGAAATTGACAGTAAAAGGTTTGAAAGGTGAAACGGGAGGAAAACCTGTCAGTTGCCCTAGGAATCAGGTGTTAGGAGAGGGTGGAGAGTAAGATGGAAGAAAG